>NW_027507903.1:71122816-71197816 GCF_037356315.1 Lithobates pipiens
GCAGGTCACTTGGCAGAGCTCCTTTCCCATCCTAGCACTTTATGCAGCCCCCCCCCCCCCCCCCCCACACACACACACACACACACACACACACTACACTGGGCTGAAATCACATTCCTTTACACAGTCTGTCAGTCTTCACAGGGTGTATCTGGCTTTTATGTTGCCCTTCTGACCTGTGAAATTCTCTGGTCAGAATGGCAGTGTAGTTGCAGTAGACAGATCATGGCTAACTGGCTGTGCTGTAAAGGAATGTGATTTCAGCCCCATGGAGGAGGAACAGTATAGAGTGCTGTAATGGGAAAGGAGCTCAGCAGCTGGGCATAGCATGCAGGAAGGAAGGGGTGGTCAAGGGGCTTTGGAGGGGGGCAACTTAGATCTATGAGGGCAAAGCCATGTGACACAAAATCTGGAGCCGCCGGCCCTTCAGGGGCTCCCTGAGGAGGTGTTAAGGGATTTGATTTAGTAATTTCTGAAGGTTTCTCTGTCAGTGTTGGCGGGTGTTGGGGGAAGGTCACCTCCCAGAGGTGTGTGTCTTTTCCCCAGTTGTCAGGGAAGTGGGGTAAGTAGACTTCCCCAAATGGGGTGTACAGAGAATCCCAGCTGGTGACTAGGAGAAACTGAGCAGTGTTCTTACCTCACCAGTGACATCAGTCCAATTGTGGCTACCGGATTGGCACTCTCCTCCTCTTGCCTCGATGAGCTTGGTTACCATTCCATGTTGCCAGCACCGACACTTCCTTATCCTGGGCTGTTCTCACCTCGTGTTCCTCTCCATTCAGGAAATGGTTCACAGCTTCTCCCCAGCCAATGGGAATAGGGGGGTGTGGACTGTGGAAGGTAAAGTAGAAGCCCAGTATTGGAGCGTGGCTGTGGGGCCCTTGGGCAGATCTGAGCTGGATTTTGTAAAGGATATGATAATATGACAGGGAGACTGCAAGGTCCCCCTGGAGCTAGGGGCGGGGTTGCGATTGTGACCCCTGCAACCCCTTATGCTACGCTCATGATTATGTCATAGGAGTGTGGGAGGAAATCCATGCAGGCGCAAGGAGAACATGCAAACTCCAGGCAGGTAGTGCAATGGTTGGGATTCCAAATTGATGACCCTAGTGCTGCTAGGTGGAAGCGCTAACCACTTAGCCACTGTGGACTATCAACGATCCCACTATATACAACAAATAAAGAGCTGCTATATACATCTTGGGGGGTATACAACTCTCCATCCATCCACCGCAATACACATATCTTATGCTCCAACAGGACCTTAGTTCTGAACACCTTATTAATAGTATCCGGGACTAAGGTGCAATACATAACCAACATAGGACATCTCCACATCATATGCACCAATGTACCAATATCCCTTTCACACCATGGACATAAAGGAGTATCCTTCTTTTGCCACTTAAAACGTTTCTTATAATAATAATAATAATAATAATAAATAATAATAATAAGTTGGGTAAGTCTCTGAGATGCAAAAAGAGAAACTTGTCCTACATTACTAAGAATATCAGACCACTCCTCATCAGTCTACCAATTTCTATTGCGGGATGTACACTAGACCTCGCTCTGACCGATAATTAAATCCCTGCAATTTTACTAATTTAAGATAATTAAAATTCGGAAAAATGTGGGTATAGTCAGTATACCCATTATAATGACAGTGTCCTTTAATCTTATTCCATATCTTATTTATCATGACTAATATGGGGTACTGTCTAGCTATTCTAAATTTACCCACCTCTGAATAGTCTATAAGCTTGTTACCTTAAAATATTGTAGATAATATTTTCCTAATTGGATTGGTACTCAGATACTCATTTCACTCCTTTAGATGGTAGAGCTGTGAAGATAGATAGTATAAAAATGGGTTGAGAACAGCCAGCCCAACATTCTCCTTATCTTCCTGCAAAGTTTCTAACTTAAAGCGGAGTACCCAAAAGTGGAACTTACGCTCATCTGATTCCTCCCTCCCCTCCGGTGCCATAATTGGCACCTTTGGATGGGGGGACAAGATACCTCTTTGACAGGTATGCTTTGCCACTTCCGGGAGCCTCAGCCGCTGGGATTGATGTCACGGCTGGAGCTCCCTACTCTTTCCCCTGTCGCTGGGCCAGTAGGAGAGAGGAGAGGGCCTTGCGCATGCGCAGTATGGTTCCCGGTGTGAAGCCGAAAGGCTACACTGCTGGGTTTCCTTACCCGTAATGGTGCCGGCAGCACCCGACAGCTGATGGAAACATCAGCTTTGGTGCTGACATAGCTGGACTCCAGGACAGGTAAGTGTTCTATTATTAAAACCCAGCAGCTGCAGTATGTGTAGCTTCTGGATTTTAAAAACAAAAATTGTGTCGACCTCCACATTAATACACTAGTTATGCTTTTTACAAATAAACCTGCTAATTATAGTATCCGAAAGCTTAAGAAAGGACATAAGAAACCACTCCGGAGCAGTATGTAAAACATTTATTGATTGTGGCACCCATATAATTTTAATGAAGTTTACCCTCCCCACTATTGAAAGTGGTAGTTTACACCAACTTCTGGCTTTCTGTTTCATAAGTAGTGGGTTGATTTTTAACTTTATGTACTTGGAGCTATCATGATGTATAGTACTCTCCAAATACCCAAATGTTTTTACCACCTTTATCTGAGAAGTAATTGGCAGCAAGATATCCCTGATGCCCCGTACACATGATTGGAAATTCCGCCAGCAAAAGTCTGATGTTAGCTTTTGGTCAGAAATTCCGACCATGTGTATGCTCCATCGGACTTTTGCTGGCAGAATTCCCGCTAGCAAAAGATTGAGAGCGGGGTTCTCAATTTTTCGGTTGGAAAAAGTTCAGATCGGAAATTCCGATCGTCTGTACCAATTCTGACGAGCAAAATTCCTATGCATGCTCGGAAACAATTCAACGCATGCTCTGAAGCATTGAACTTAATTTTCTCAGCTCGTCGTAGTGTTGTATGTCACCGCGTTCTTGACGGTCAAAAGTTCAGAGAACTTTTGTGTGACCGTGTGTATGCAAGCCAAGCTTGAGCGGAAAATCCGCTTGTGTGTACGGGGCATTAGAGGCTCAATCGGCAGGGGAGTAGACTTATTGCAGTTTATATTAAAACCTGAATACCCGTCCAAAGTTATTGATAGGAGACATCAAATATTCGATTGTCCTCTGTCTTACCTCTCTGGAATCCTACTGAGGATCCCCCCCCCCTCCATATACAGTAGCTGCAGCCAAAAAGGCGACTGCTGCATGCATTTTTTCTAAAGTAATGGGTGCATTAAAAACATTCCTATCTGCTTCCCCCAGTTCAAGCAAGGTAAACTCATTAAAAAAAGTATGAAGATCCTGTTCACTATATGAAGCTTTAGAGGCGTAAAGATCTTCATAAAATAGTCTAAATCCCTGTGTTATTGAAGGGGTATCCATAACTATGTTATCTGTAGATAAATGCAAAGCAGGTATGTGGGCAAACTGTGTCTATGATCTAGCCACCATTGCTAACAATTTTCCAGGTTTTTTACCTTCCTTCAAAAAATGTTTGGGAGGCAAAAACAACAAAACTATTTTGTTCACACGACATATAGCTTCTGAGAGATAAAATTGCTGAGCATCAAGTCATTTCCGTTCCATCTCCCTATTAGGATTAATTAGATATGCCTGTTCAGTCTCATCAACACGCTGCCTAGCACTAGTTTCCCATTTCCTAGTATTAGTTTTAATAGCTGATAATTCTTTTAAACATTAACAATCTCCCTCAAGAATTCTATAAAGATAAATTAATTCCACTTTTTCAGATTGCTGGAACATTGTATGAGTTTTGACACATAGACTGTTTAGACTGGTGCTGGCTGTCTGAGGTGGCGTGGGATTCCTGATTAATCAAAGCATAGTCTAGATGACTAGTTGTTATTTAGCTTACTGTTTAATTAGATCACTGTTGATGTTTATGTTGGCTAATCCTCTTGGATGTTCCTACATGATGGCTCAGTCTTGTGTCAACTTTACCTCGTTATCTAACCTTTGTGTGATGTTTTGGGTAATATTTGATTTTATTGTTCTTGTGGTGATTGCCCTATTTTTGAAGTTTATAAAAACCTGTATTTCTGTTCAATAAACAGTCATTCTTTTGGTTCTAGCTAAACATCTTGTCTGTGTACGATGCTTGGGGTAAAAGGGCTGGTATTAACAATAATCCATAACCATAACTAATTAAAGTCCATAAAAAGTTAATAAATCCTTATAAAGTTCATAAATGTCATAATCTTTCAGTGCAGCTTTAAATTTCTAATTGTGAAATTTAAAGTGCCAAGTGCTGAAAAAAACAATCTGTGCGTTCCGTGCTCCTCTCTGTGTGCCCTCTCACTCACCAGATATCTATGACTCCCATGACAGAAGTCATAAGGGCTTGTATGAGTGGGTAGGCTCTTTTGTCCCACAGGCTGTGTCTCAAACTGTAGCGTAGGTTGTTCTCAGTATACCATCCTGGGATATAAATTAATGGCAGAGAAAGCAATATAGCGTAATTATGTTTAATATTCATAAAAACAAACAATATCCACTCACATGTTAAAAATGCTGTATTAAGTGTTAAAAAACATGGAACCGAATTAACCAATGACTTGCGTCTCACCATCTGGAAATTGCGTCACCACCCGCGGTCTACTGACGCATTTCGTCCCTCCTATGAGACGTTATCAAAGGATCCTTTGGGATTGGTCAGAAATAATTGTAAGTATGCCAAGGGGTTGTTGTGTTCAACACCTACTTTCATACCAGATGATCCAGTAAATGAGAATCTTGGGGGCACTGCTTGATCCATACAGCAGTCAACGGTGTACCAAGTTCACACATCACTGAGCTCAGTCGCAGAATTGTCGCTATCATCACTTTCCGTGTCTGATGATGAATTTTCCCACAAATCACTATCGCTCGATACTACAAGTGATTATAATTTAATATCACTGTTTTCTAGCTGGTCTAAAATTGCTTTTGACCTAAAGGGACACTTTTTGGATGCCATGGGTGTTCTCAAGTTTCCCGGCAGAAAGAACGATAAAAGTACAGGCAGGGCACTGGACAAAGCACTAGGGACAACACTGAGGTGAAATGGTTTGATACAGTAATGCAATCAACAGATTAAATTGTATTGTGTGTATGTTATGTCTTGAACTTTTTTGAATTTCCTGCCATCTCTGCCCCCCTGCATCGTGATGCTCGCAGGGAATGGAACCCAGGAGATGGATGCATCGGCCAGTGGACACGGCCAGAGGACACAGCAGGAGGACATCAGGGAATCGTAGGGACAAAGCAAGTAACAGTACAGGGTTACTATGGTGTAATCTCAAGTGAGGCTCGGGGTTACCACTTTTGTTACTAAAAATTAACCCAGAGCCAAAATTGGGATTACCTCCAGGGAGGTTAAAGACCAGGTAGTCCCAAAGTTTGAACCTATTTCCAGTCTCTATTGGAACCTCACTCACCTCACTACTCGACTTGGATACAACCCAAGAATCTTACAAAATACCTGGAGTTTTGGACCAGATATTTTGTAAATGATAACCTATTGTTATGATCACAATATTATACAATGTTAATGGTCTGGAAAAGTTATGATTTCTTTAGGCAGCGCTGGTCCCTTCACAGAAACGTGACTGCTGGAATCTTCTTGCCTTCTTGACTATTAGCATTTTGATACAGTTGGTCAGTCACAGCACAGGAAGTCTTGCGGAAATATGCAGGGCATTATTGAACTCTTGTGTTCTAGATATTACATCCTGCGGTCTACGAATCCATTAGATTTTAAATGGACCAAATCATACTGACCTAGATTTCACAAAACTCAGCATGACTGTTCCGAACATAGAAAACATTTCAGTAATAAAATACAAAGAATGAAAATGTAGAAAATCTTCATATTTGCTGTGACATTATAAAACATTGCTTCTGTTTTACCCAGAAATTGCTCTTGTAAGAAACAACTGACATTTATTTCTACAGTCTATATCATGTCTTTAGCTTTAAGCCTTTCTTATCAATAGAAAACCTCTGATTAGACCAAAAACTTCCAGCCATTCACTGCCCGAACTAGTAATGCTGTGCATTAAATAATCATATATGTTATGAAAAAAATCCATAGAAACCTTTCATCGGTCTTCATTAAGGATGAGAAAATGTTTATGGACAAACCTATCAAAAATCTTAAAATTGTGAGTTTTTCGTAATTTAAACCAAAAAAACAAACAGAAAGAAACAATTCTGGCCATTTTAAAGACTAATATGCAGGTGATTTTTAAACAAATGTTTTGGGGAGCTGGGCACTGCTTTAGAGAACATATACTAATGCAAAAATAATTTTTAAAATATATAGTTTAGGAAGAGGGGTCATCCTTTTGATGTAACTTTGAGGGCAATGTTAGAAAAACACCAGTCCTCTAAGTTACATGCTTGTTAGATGACAAAACCTGCTTAGGAGACGCCTTTAAGCTTCATGTGGTGTTATAGACAGTATCAAGACACCATATTCTGGCATCACACAATTTACATGTGTAATACATTCTACTTTTGCATTATGGCTTTGCTTGCCATTAGTCAACAGCACCTCAATCAGATTTATTATAACAAGGAATAAAACGCCTTTTTTAAAATGAAAGTAAAGATTCAATTTCAAAAACTGTGAGCAGGCAGGCTCTTTATTGGAGAAGAGACATGCAAAATTTCTTCTGAAATAAAATAAACCTACCTGCCTACTCATCTTTATTAAAATGTACACTGAGCTGTGTAAGACAAGGGACATCGGACCGTTAAAGGAAAATTAAGTATTGCGTACTTTATTTCCACTTTAAGCAGTTTTGAATGCAAAATTTTTTTTGAACCAGCAGAAACAAGCAATAATTGACCAGCGGGAGTAGCAGTCACAACAGATCTAAAACCTACAGGAAATTATATTTTTTAAAACCTAAAGTTTCAAATTCATACAAAGTGGCCAGTAGCATAACAGTTTGATAGTATAGTTTGTGTGCTTTTTTTCACAGAATCACACTGTGTTATCTTTAACCCTTTAAAGTCCACATTTTTCAATGAGTTAGCATGACTCAAACTGTGCTCTACCAAACAGTGGAGCAGAACGTCAAAGGGTTAAAAGTTTAATGGCAAAAACTCAAAATGGCAAAAACTCATTGTCCCAAAACTGCAACTCCACATTCCCCAATTTATCTTCCATTCCTAATTAGTAAACAAATATTCAAAATATAGATTTCACCTATGTTTTTTGCAGAAATTGGCTTGTGTCAGGACAATACCCAAGCACTTGAATAAGCATCAAATCGAAAGAGCTCTGCAGTGTGGGCCTCTGCTGCCAACAGGTCCATTGAGATCTGCAGCCTTTGGCTGAAGCATATAAGCTGTGGGAAACACAACATATGTATGAGGAAACAAATGATTATGCACCAAAGAGAACAATACATTTCTGAACAAAGCCCCTAAACACCCAAGTTAACTAGGCCAAAGTTCAACCCCTTTATGAGCTTTGAACTAGTTTAGCAGCATAGGTTGCAGCTCCTGTCCTTTTTGCATCTTCTCCTGCTGAGGAGTCCAAGGTGAAAAAAAAAAATTTCTCCTTCCTACTCCTCCTTACACCCCTACCTGCACTCCTCCTCCAAGTTCCTTATTTTGCACCCTCCCTCCCCTCCACAAGATTTACCATATTGATTCCACTGTGAGATCTGTGGCCACAAGCATTAGGGAGGTCAGGCTAAAGGGGTTTAAGAGAGCCTTACTTATATACGTAATAGCATATAAAGTGGGGAAAAGGGGCGGGATTAACCATGCTACATTAAGAACTAGAGATGAACCATATGTACCTGGTTTCAGTTGTAGGTGGGTTTGGCGTACTTTACCTGAAGTTTGGGTAGATAATCCTAAATTTATTGAAGTCAATGGGAACTGAATGTTAAAAAAAAAAAACACCACAGCCATTTCCTAGAATATCAGGCAATGGATTGTCAAACAAATATCACGGGGGTCTGGGCACTGTCCTGGGAAGTATGTACTAAAGCAGAATTTTTTTTTTATTATTCAGTTTTGTGAGGAGAAGCAATTTTATTAATGCTTAAAGGGAAAAATTACTAATGCAAAAAGAATTTAAATGCCTGCCTGGAGAATTCCCTTAACTGGCCTGTGGAGTGGCACAATTAAACTTTGCAATGCAATTTAAATTGGCAGTAAATAACAGCTACCAGCTGCTCCATTTTATTTGTAAAGGCAGCAGTTGTCAATCTTTACCAGATGTTAATGGGAGACCCCACACAAAAAAAGCATAGATTTCCCATTAAAAAATACATACCAGACTGTTATCCATGATGAGGGTCTGGTATGGATATCAAGAGGAACCCTATGCAAAAATGTGGGTTCCTCCAAAATTCCAAACCAGGCCTTTTCAGTCTGGTAAAAATTTTAAAGGGAAATCCATTAAAAAAAATTTTTTTTAAATTGAGGTCCACTCAAAAAACCTTATCTAGCATGCAGCATGGCAAGCCAGGAAAAGGGGGCACATGCCCTCAACATGAGGATGGGTACCTTGCCTGGCAAAATACCTTGCCCCTATGTTAAGGACAAGAACCTCCTCCATTCCCCAAAACCTAGGCTGGTGATATCTTTGCTTTCTGAGAGAGCCTTGGCCTTGGCGAACCCTCTATGGGAGACGCAAAAACATGTTGTCTTGAGTTACTCTGAGTTTGTGGCTTCTTTTAAAATGGGTATTTGGCATTCCCGCACAATCCGCTTCTGCTCCCAAGTGCCTCATGTCCATCAAACAGAGTACAAGAACTGTTGCTGATTACGCCATTGAACTCCACACTCTGGCAGCACAGGTCTTGCGAGCTACCAAATCAAAATTCCCCAGTCTTATAATAGTATGATGACAGCTGCTAGCACTAATCACGTCCCATACTAACGTGTGAGAGTCAAAGATAAATAGATAAATCATGTGCTGCGCTATCATCTTAATGATCTGCTGAACCTGCAGCAACATTCTAAAAAACTAAATTGCTAGGTAAAGTGATGTGCCTATGAAATTAAATCCAAGGATGAAATAATAATATATAAGTGACTAATGTTGTCATACAGCTTACAACATCATATAGCATGAATATACACACATTTCATAAAATATAAATATTGCTACAAAAGTGATCCATAAATTGCTCAAGTGCATACAAGTTTGTGATAATCTGACCACCCAGGATCAGTTTTCAGCTTCCTTAATACAGAGATAATAAACGTGACTTGATAGGTGACTGTGAATATAGCGATCTGCCACAGTGATTACACTCAGGTGCTCCCCACCCCAAAGTAATGGCCGCTCACCTCAGAGCGTGTGACCTCACAATTAAGTTTGGTCAATACAAGCAGCAGAGGTTGCTTGAAACAATGAGGCCCACACTGGTCGAATTGTTGCACAATTGACCTTCAACCTGGTGCCATACCCCTTAGTGACCAGGTTTACCCTTTGTCGGTCTTGGAGAATAAGGCCATGGCGGAGTATGTTGCAGATGCACTTTCTCAAGGTTTCATCTGCAAATCCTCATCTCCTGCTGGTGCTGGTTTCTTCATTGTGAAGAAAAGTGATGAACTGAGACCTTGTATTGATTATAGGGGTCTCAATCGTTTCATCATTAGGAATGCCTCTCCGAATCTGTTGATTATGGTTTTATTTGACTGCATCAAGGGAGCAACAGTTTTTACAAAGCTTGATTTGAGAGGGGCATATAAACCTGTGAGAATTAAGGAGGACGACGAGTGTGGAAAACTGCGTTTAATACCAGAACAGCCCATTATTAGTACCTTGTAATACCTTTTGTAACGCCCCGGCAGTTTTCCAGTAATTTCCGAGATTTGTTGCAGTTATGTGTGGTGGTTTATCTCGATGATAGCCTCATATTTTCCAAGTCCTTGTAAAGCCACCACACAGATGTCTGTCACGTGCTTCAGAAACTAAGACAGAACAAGCTCTATTTTAAATTGGAGAAGTGTGAATTCCATCGTGAACAGGTTAAATTCCTGGGTTATGTAATTTCCACTGCTGGTTTTTCAATGGACCCAGAAAAACTTTCAGTAGTCCTACAGTGGCCCGTCCCATGGGTCTATGGTTTCTTGGCTTTGCCAACTATTATCAGAAGTTTATTTGTCACTTCTTGTCTTTGGTAAAGCCCCAAACCGATATGACCAGAAAGGATGGTAACCCACGGAGTCCATTAAGGCCTTTGAGAGACTTAATGCTGCCTTTGTTTCTGCTCATGTGTTGACACATCATAATCCTACATTACCTTTTATCCTTGAGGTTGATGCTTTTGAGACTAGAGTTGGTGCCCTTCTGTCTCAGCGCTCTCAAAGGTAGCATTGTGCCAGTTCTCATTCTTACTGACCATAAGAACTAAGAATGTAAGGGCTGGCGCTTTGTCACAACAATTTTCCTCCACTTCCAAGATGGAATCGGTTCCAGTTCCTGTGATTCCTCCTGATCGTATTCTGGCTACAGTTCGCACCAGTCTCACTTCTCCTTTGGGTGACAAAATTCTTGCTGGTCAGGTCCCTTTTCCTCATGAGGAAGCTTGTGAATGCTTCTTTGTCCCAGAGAGTCTCTGTACTGCCGTGCTCCAGATTTACCATTCTCCCAAGGCTGCTGGCCACCCTGGGAAGAATCAACTCTTTTGGGCCATTTCCCAACAATTCTGGTGGCCTAGTCTATGTGCTGATATAACAGCCTTTGTGGCTGCCTTTTCCATGTGTGCTCAGAGTAAGACTCCACAACACCTTCCAGTGGGCCTCCTACAACCCATAACCAATGGAAAGAGACCCTGAACTCCCAGGGCCACACAGTTATCCTTATGGTGGTTGACCGGTTCTCCAAAATTTTCCATTTATGAAGTTGCCCACTTCTAAGCTGGCTTCCATTTTTGCTTGGTAGTGCTTTCACTTACATGGGCTTCCCAAGGTGATTGTCTTGGACAGGAGTAGTCAGTTTGTGTCTCGTTCTGGCAAGCCTTTTGTGCACAGTTGAGAATTTAGCTTGCTTTCTCCTCTTCGTATCATCCACAGTCTAATGGGGCTGCAGAACTGGCCAATCAGTCCTGGTGGCAATTCCTACATTGCTGTGTTTCTGACCATAATAACAACTGGTCAGACCTCTTACCCAATCAGGGTCACGGGCGGCAATGTGTGAGGCACCCAAATTTTGAGTAACCCCCTCATGGCAAATCCCGTGAAGCCGAAGCAGACTACAGACACGGCAGAGGTCCAGGGTACAAAAGGGCAAAAGACTAAAACACCATGATGGGGTACATCATGATAAAGGTAGGCAGGTAGCCTGTAATAGGGTAATACATTTTGTCTGGCCCGACCAATGGATGTCTGAGGTGAATGGTTGCATGAAGGCTAATAATTAGAACAAATTAAACTAAAATAATTATATATAATAAAAGAGGCCATCCCCAAAAAGATCACGTCCATGGGGGAAGTTTTTTGATGCTGGAGAGTGGGTTAAATGGAAACGGCAGGGTGGGGGCCAAAGGGACAGCCTTATCCATTCTAATCTTTCACCAAAAAACCCTACTCAACAGCGTGCCAGGTGTATTATCCACCAAAAGAATATAAGAAAATAAATGTGGCCTCTTATAGTAAGTTACCAAGGTAGGAATAAAGTAGGGACTGTACCATCATCCAGAAATTGAATATTAGAAAAGTTTGGAGCCTAGTCCCCAGCCAGGCTACCCCAAAAATATAGGGGGGGCAGTTGGACTATCGCGGTGGATAAAGCTGTCCCTTTGCCCCCCCACCCTGCCGTTTCCATTTAACCCACTCTCCAGCATCGAAAAACATCCCCGTGGACCATGTGCTCTTTTTACGGATGGTCTCTTTTATTATATATAATTATTTTAGTTCAATTTGTTCTATTTATTAGCCTTCATGCAACCATTCACCTCAGACATCCATTGGTCGGGCCAGACAAAATTTATTACCCTATTACAAGCTACCCACCTACCTTTATCATGATTTACCCCATCATGGTTTTTAGTCTTTCGCCATTTTGTACCCTGGACCTCTGCCGTGTCTGTAGTCTGCTTCAGCTTCACAGGATTTTCATCCTAATTATTAGCTATTAACTATATTTATTTCTTGGTATATACCCCTGTTTTTTAAATACATTTTATGGATTTTGTACTGTTAATATAAACATTTATAACCGAGTTTAGGTGCTTTCTCCTTCTCCCCCCTTTTGTTCCATGACAGGCGCTGGCAAAGGATTGCTCCACCTTGTCCTTCTGCGGCAGCCCAGTGTGCTCCCTGGTGGAGAAGTTGGTCCCGCAATCGGGGCGACCTCCTCCCCTTGCACTGGCCCTGGCAGGGATTTTGGTCTTAGGGCCAGTGCGCATGCGTGTGCGTGATCATTTTGCACGTGCGCCATTCGGGAGCCCTGACCCTGCGATGTCATGTAACGGCACCCGCTGGCGGCGTTCCAGCGTCGCATGGTTGGGAGCTACAAATAACAGGCAATTGCCTGCATTCTGACGTTCTGGACCTGAAAACCCCCGGGATTGTGGGCTCTAGTTAGCTCCTAGTAAGTGATCTAAATATTTAGCCTCTTTACCATCCCTGATGCAGTACCTCTTATTTTTAGGTACTAGCACTGGCTTACCTCTAATTGTGATACCGCTCATTTTCCCCATAGGTGACACAGGTGGATTAGCTTTACCATGCTTCCACCCTTGGCCTGTGGTCTTGTTGGCTATATACTGTGGCCACATACTGGCACTACTTCCCCTAGTGGGCTGCCTCTCCCGGGAACCCTTAACCTTACACCATTATCAGGTATATTTGTTACCTCCCTTTATTCACCGTTTACACCAGTCTCATTCACCCCTTCCTTAGTTTTATCCCTTCCCCCAATCTCTCCCCCTTTCTTTTCTTTCCCTGCCCCCCTGTTTCCCCCCTTTTGATTTCATCCCTTTCCTTGTCTCTCTCGCCCCCCCCCCCCCCCAGTTCTTTAAACTGATTCTTGTGGATCCTTCATCTTCCATGTATTCTGTCATTGGTCCTAACTAGGGATGAGCCATACACCCCCCGGTTCGGTTCACGGCAGAACATGCAGACAGGCAAAAACATTTGTGTGAACATCGTTAAAGTCTATGGGACTCGAATGTGAAAAATCGAAAGTGCTAATTTTAAAGGCTAATATGCAAGTTATTGTCATAAAAAGTGTATGGGGACCCGTGTCCTGCCCCAGGGGCCATGTATCAGTGCAAAAAAAAAGTTTTAAAAACGTACGTTTTTTCGGGAACAGTGATTTTAATAATGCTTAAAGTGAAACAATAAAAGTTAAATGTTCCTTTAAATATTGTGCCTGGGGGGGGTGACTATAGTATGTCTGTACAGTGGTGCATTTTTACCGTGTTTAGAACAGTCCTTGCACAAAATGACATTTTTAAAGCAATAAAAGTAATTTAAAACTGCTTGTGGCTGTAATGTAATGTTGCCCCCCCCCCCCCCCAGCCCATTACCAGGCCTTTTTTGAGTCTGGTATGACTATTAAGGGGAACCCTGCACCCAAATTTAAAAAAAAGGCGTGGGGGCCCCAGGCCCTATATACTCTGAACAGCAGCAGTATTCAGGCAGTTCCCGGGTTACAAACAAGATATGTTTGTTCTTAAGTTGAATCTGTTTGTAATTTGGGACAGGTACATTTTGTAAGTGTAGCTCCAGCCAAAAACCGATTTTTAAGCTTTTTGGATAACATAGGGAACGGTTATCTTCACCCCTGTAACATTTATTTTGCTGTCTGTGACCCTGTTCAGAAGATTTCACCTCACGTTCTGTCCCAATGACAATTGGATTTAGAAAATTTTGGGTTATTAGGGAAACAAGGATTGGTGATAAAGCATCAGTGGAGACACCTTTTTCCCATATTAACTCTACCAGGAGAGAATTTCCCTTCCTAGGGATAGATTTCCTCTCACTTCCTGTTTCCCTCCGTTTCTAAGTAGGAGTCATTTGTAAGTCGGTTGTTTGAAAATAGGGGACCGCCTGTATATACTATATGGCCTGCCCTTTACACACTGGGCCTTAGGTGTTGGTGGTGCCAAAACACTGTAAGCCCTCACAGTTACTCTTGGTGGGCACTGGAACAGGCCCTGCTGTGAAATATTATATCAAGAATTGTAATTATGCGACCCTGTTAAACAGGTGCATAAAAATTGGGCCTTAGGCAGTGGTGGTGGTGGCACAACACTGTAAAGCCTCACACATACTTTTGTTGAGTGCAGGAACAGGCCCTGCTCTGAAATATTAGATCAAAATTGTAATTACATGCCCCTGTTAAACAGGGGCAGAAAAATCGGTCCTTAGGTGGTGGTGCCCTGAACCGAAAATATTCCGAGAAGCTATCATCGTGAAGATTGAGGAGGAATAGGATAGTCACTCATAGGGATGGGCTTTATGATCGAGTCGAACATGAGTTTGACTCGAACAATTTTGGGTGTTCGCTGCAAATTCGAAAGCTGCGGAACACCCTTTAAAAGTCTATGGGAGAAATCAAAAGTGCTAATTTTAAAGGCTTATATGCATGGTATTGTCATAAAAAGTGTTTGAAGACCTGGGTCCTGCCCCAATGCAAAAAAAAGCTTTAAAAATGGCCGTTGCTTCGGGAGCAGTGACTTTAATAATGCTTAAAGTGAAACAATAAAATTGTAATATTCCTTTAAATTTCATACCTGGGGGTGTCTATAGTATGCTTGTAAAGGGGCGCTTGTTTCCCATGTTTAGAACAGTCTGACTGCAAAATTAAATTTCTAAAGGAAAAAAAGTAATTTAAAGCTACTCGCAGCTATAATGAATTGTCGGTCTGACAATACGCATGCAATTTCTCCACAGGGGAACCCCGTACCAAAAAAAAAAAAAAAAAGTGTGGGCGTCCCCCTTCAGATTTGGTATGGATATTAAGGGAAACCCCACGCCAATTTTTTTTTAAATGGCGTGGGGGTCCCCCTCAAAATCCATATCAGACCCTTCAGGTCTGGTATGGATTTTAAGGGGAACCCCGTGCCAAAATTTAAAAAAAATGGCACGGGGTCCCCCCAAAAGTCCATACCAGACCCTTATCCGAGCACACAACCTGGCAGGTCGCAGGAAAAGAGGGTGGAAACGAGAGAGCACCCTCCTCCTGAAACATACCAGGCCACATGCCCTCGACATTGGGAAGGTGCTTTGGGGTAGCCTTGCCCGGTGGTTGTGGGGGTCTGCAGGCAGGGGGCTTATCAGAATCTGGAAGCCCCCTTTAACAAGGGGACCCCCATATCCCACCCCCACGTGTGAATTGGTAATGGGGTACAAATGTACCCTTATCAATTCACAAAAAAAGTGTCAAAAAGGTTAAAAAACACAAGAGATGGTTTTTGGCAAGTCCTGTATTAATTTCTTCTTCTTTCCGATTCTTCTTCCATCTTCTTTCTTCTGGTCTTCCTTCAGTGTTCTTCTTCTTCCTCCATCTTCTTCTTCTCCATCTTCATCTTCTTCTTCCTCCACTCTTCTCATCCCGCATCTTGCTTCTTCTCCGCTCCATCTGCACGATCCGCTTCAGTGGGAGTCTTCCACCGTATGACGCTTCAGTTCTTCTGAAACTTCCTATATAATGGAGGGCAGGGCCACTCGGTGACCCCGCCCCCCTGTGATGCACGGGGTCTTCCCTATGGCTTTCCCAGTGTTGTCAGAGGGTCAGAGTTGTCAGGGCTCCCTTCCTCTCCGTCTGAAGGGCACATAACAGCCATTCTTTTTATAGGCGCAGATGTGCCCTTTCCTTCCACCCCCTCCCTCTCCCCCTCAGATGTGCTTATTAGCCATATCTATTGATGCCTAGGACATTTTATATGGACTTCTAATGCATGCTGTTCCACCTTCTCCTCAAAATTGCATTGCATATATTTTTTATTACTCCATTATTTGTGGCATGTGCTGCACCACAGTAGCAGTTACCCAGAGTGAGACCCAAAGAAAAATGCAGAACATTTTTTTTTCACTGAAGACAATTCACTGCTCTCTACCAACATGTGGATCACCTTAAGGCAGCAGTAG
The DNA here is from genome assembly GCF_037356315.1 of Lithobates pipiens. Classification (NCBI taxonomy): domain Eukaryota; kingdom Metazoa; phylum Chordata; class Amphibia; order Anura; family Ranidae; genus Lithobates; species Lithobates pipiens. Next base: position 71,138,941 of record NW_027507903.1, read on the forward strand.
GCTAAAGGAGACATATGAAGGAGTATTGCAGTTCTGGCAGTGAGGAGAATATTTTAAAGGGAGACTTTAAGGGGGGGGGGCATTTCACCCTTCCTGGATACAAGGGAAAGGGGTGACAATTAACCACTTTGGGAAGAGGTGAGAGGCAATGCATTTCCTAATGGTGTTTATATCCACTCTGTATGCATATCTGCATTAGAAAAACCTAAGGACATTTTTTTTTGTAAGGCTATCCCTACCCTATTGAAGATATCATGGGTAGCTACCTTTAAACAAATTCCACCTTATATGTGAGATTAGAGAGAGGAATTTTTCTAATATTAAACAAAGGCTGTTTCTGAAGTGTAAAGAGAACCAGAACTCAAGCTTGACCCAAGCCTGACGTTCATCCTGACATAAAGTATACTCAATTACCATTCATCTAGCAAATGTTAATACAGGGTAATGACACTGACACTATTTGTTTCCATGTATGTTGTTGTAGATGAACGACTACTGATGAACCAAAGTACACACATCATTTGTAATCCAATAATACTTTTCACATGTCACCACAAATTGCTTATAATTGAAAATACCAGAGCTTCAATCATGATTATCTTACCCAAGTGGCCATTACCAACTACAAATGCTGACTGCTATTCACCACTGAACTAATTAAAATTTTACCGCCACCTTACCAGTACAAATTAAAAAATCTTTTACCAGATATCAGTACTAATTAATCTCTCAGAAAAAGAAAGAAATACAACAAACTTCAGCACAAACTATTTTATGGTATTAGTGTTTATGTTTAGAGATAGGAAGGCCTGAATTCATCCTTTGGTATAGGTCTATCTTTAAATTGTTACCTAATGTCAGGACACATTTATAAAAAGCTGCATTTTACAGCTTTTCTGAAGCATCCATGGAAGAAAAGCTATAATTTTAGAGAGCAGCCTAGATGCCTAATAGCACTGACATATAATGGATAGAAAAGTAACCAGCTGTCCAGCCAGTCCTCTGATAACTAGAAAATGACGGCTATCCAATTACTAAACTGGGTGCCTTTATAAAAATGGGCACTTGATTCACACAAAATGTCACTGTTGTTACATTATGTAATGTGACAAAATCTAATACATTTTTACAGCAGAGCAAAACTTCAGGGTGGGTTATTTATTTCATAACACATGCAGACAGCAATGATCATGGTTTTCCTATCAAACAGGTCTGGTAGGATATTTACCAAAACTTAAATAAAAATAATTGATATTCATTTTAATGCCCACACAAAATGTTGTCTTTCCCTTGAAAAAAAAAAAAAAAATTGGAAAATAAGACAAGACCTTTATGAAAGTTACAGATGGAGTTAAAACTATTGACAATATTTCTGGCAATCAAAGAGAAAATGCCTTATAAATGAGAGAACTGTATCTACAGATACAGGTACTCTATCGTTGTCAAAACTATAATGAAGAAGACTTAAAGTAGATGTAAACCAATCCATGACACCTTCCAAATGGAAAAACCTAACCTGTAAATTACACAATATTGGGGAGAAATTCAAAATGATTTGGAGATCCTGGTTTTACCTTAAAACTACAAATCCTTACTTGCACACAGTGGGATGAGTCTCTGTCTGATTGCCTCAGGGGACGCAACCTGTTGACTAAAGCATAATTTCTCAATTCTAACCTTGGATTATCTTGGACATTCCTTTCCCCTCCTTTTATCTATATCTGCACCAACTGTCATATGAATGTGGTTGTTCGAAGACTACCTCTACACCTACCTTATTATATCAATTACTTCATATTACCAATTATTCTCTTTTGTAATTATCGATTTGGAAATGCCATGGCAATCCTATTGCTATATGTGTAAACCTTTGTATGGCATGAGATAATATAAATAAAGAAAAAAAAGGTAATACACCCTTACTGAATTAGGTTGGAGAGGAGAAAGGGGACTCACTGCATCATGTAGCTGCATCATGATGACACCTAGAAAAAAGTATGTATACATAATTTAAAAAGAAAAAATGCAGGGAGAAGCTTCTGGAATAGATCCTGAGGTGCTGAGGCTTTAAGGAATTGTTCAGAATAGCTCAAGCAGTAGCTAAAGCTGTTGGAATCAAGAGCAATTTATATTTTAGGAAGTCTCCACAACTTTTAGTTTTTTTAAATAATTTCCAATAAAAGGTTTACATTTCATTATATATGAAGGTTCCATCCAGTCCTCCTCTCCTTGTTCCATTTTAATGCTTTCTGTGTTGTTTTCCAATAATGTTAGCCTTTTATGGACTAATGATTTAAAATTCCATTAACTGTCTTTGACTATTGCAAAATGTATTTAAAAGAAGGAAACAGGACTTTAGAGGCACATCTGTAGCGTTGAAATACAAAATGAACTTTTATTAATCTTTAAAATTCACATTATTGACATGACATGTTAAAACCAAATTATGGTGTTTGGTCTAAACAATGCAAGGCTTGTTCCTTATTTCAAAACAAAGCTTTGTTACTCTGTCTTGATAGTGCTCATTAGGTTACTGATGAAACTCCTCCATTTGTTTCCTTTTAGCCTTAACACTGTTGGAGCTCTACTGGCCCCCAACACTTAAAGTGGACATTACACAGGAATAGCCATATTGGGCTTCCCTTTTCCATGTGTATGGTACTAGTGCCTGGTTCAAAGTTCCCTAGTTTGACTGTTGAGGATATGGTTATTACCCCTGTCCCACACAAGTTATAAGGACCCTTCGGTATATAGGATATTGTTTTGTATACTATACATCGTGAGTATACTTCCTCCCTGTTTTATACTAGCTGTTACCCAGCTTAGGAGATCACATTTGTACAGCTTCATACGCCCCTGCAATTGGGTTGTGTCCAACTATGATCACATGCTTTCTGGGTTGGGTGCTTCCCAAGAGTTTTTTTTTTTTGGGGGGGGGGGGGGGGGTAGGCGTGAGGGGAAGACTCCTTGACATGTTAGTTTTTGTCTACACTATTATTAAACGATTGTTACATTCTCAGTTCTGATACATTAATTGGCTGTCTTTGTTTGTCTTTTAATTATTTTTATTGTTTTCATGTATATATTAGACTGCAAGCTCACAAAGAAGCTTTTAGGGGCGCATAACATGTAGAGTTTTCTTCACTATGTCTCTACCACCAACCAGCTGCTCCTTCCATTTGACATCATTCTGTTCCACTGTGGTAATAGTTGGTTGTGCTAGGTGGTGTGAGTGTCGTTTAGACCAAACACCATGTTTTGTTTTTAACATGTCATGTCAATAATGTACATTTTAAAGATTAATAAAAGTTCATTTTGTATTTCAACACTACAGATGTGCCTCTAAAGTCCATGCTTCCTTCTTTTGAATACATTTTGCAATATATTTAGGACATTGTAAGCAATGAGAGATAATCAAGCACAAAAGTAAATGGTACCTCCTTTCCAGAAACATAAGCAGCCATTGTAAATATAAACAACATCTCAAAACATGCTACAGTGAAACTATAACATTTCTTTTTCAATTCTTGATTGCTTATGAGTTTTTTTTAAAATATTTATTCATGTAATGCTATTTTTGTAAATAAAATTATACCTTTTTAATAATAATTTTTTGTAATTGTGCCTAGAAAGTCAATAACCCACTTTTCCATTCTCTTTTTTGATTCCAATTTAGGAGGTGGCACGCTCAGTTACTCATTGTGTATCCACCACACCACATGGTGCATTGATATACTTACTCCCTTTCTCTGAAACTATAACATTAGCGGTGCTGAAAAATCTAAATTGTTTAAATTGTCCATCAAAAAAGTTCATATGGGGTTTGAATCCCGCTGAATCCTGTCACCACACCGCATGTGAGAGATCCCCTAAGGCAGTGGTCATCAACCCTGTCCTCGGAATCCACTAACAGGCCAGGTTTTATGTATTACCTTGGGGAGATGTAGACTAGAATACTGCCATCTCTGAGCAGCAAATGATATCACCTGTGTTGTATTTCATTTATCTTGCAAACCTGGCCTGTTAGTGGGCCCTGAGGAGAGGGTTGATGACCACTGCCCTAAGGTAATGAACTTACCAGATATATCAGGGTAATTTGTTTGTATTAATCAATTCCTTTGAGCAGGTACTGCATCCCTCCATCTAGGTATTGCTCTTGACAAGCAAGAGAAATGTACACATAGTGTAATCCAATCAAATTTATTTGATGATTAAAACCCCCCTTACAAATGGGCACTTTACAAATCTTAAAACTCAAACAGGCATGTAATATTGAAATAATTCCCGTCTTACTCACATGTCTATCTCTCACCACTCTGTTGATATCTCATAAAGTGGCGTTCCCGGGTTGAGAAGACAGCTGATCGCATGGTGTAGGAAGCTGCGTTGTCACGTCTTGGCACGTTTCATCATCACTTCGTCAAAGGGCGTGGCCAAACAGTGGAGCTCCTATCCTTATATACACCGTAGTGTATATAAGGTATTAACCCCGTGCATGCTCATTCAATCTCGCCAGCTCTGCAGCATTAGGCTGCATAGCTACTAGAGGCTTTATGTATTACACAACAACTCAATATAACAGTTCAGTAATATGATCCATCTTTACCATTAGATCATTCCACCAGACACCGCTACCATGTTTTAATGTGCAAGTCCAGCTATCACCACACATGGAACTAATGGTCAGTACCATCCGATCATATCCAACCGAACGTTCAATGTATGGTGCTTTAGATAACATAGAGAGACACACGGCGTAACAAAGCAGGCAGGAACAAATCATCTCTGCATGCCTACCTCACCGTATGGCAATGATATATTTTATCCACCCTATTGATATATTAAATCATTCTTTATATCATAAACTTTCCATTTTGCTATTACTTATCATATATAAAATTATTTTTAATTTTTCAAAGTATAACTCCAATTGCATACTAAAAATTACATTCCTGAAAAGTTCATCCCACCAATAAAAACATTTCATAAAATATTTCTTAATATACCATTGCTACCTGCATTTATGATAAATTCATTGTATTAAATACCTTAAAATAATACATTTAGTAATCACTGATCAAATAATTTTAAGTCCAGTTCTACGTTCATCCCCTTGGGACATAAAGTGTCAGTTAAATGGATCCATTTGGTTTCGCACTTTGATAACTCCCTGACCCTATTACTTCCTCTCCATTCTGGGTACATTTTTTCTACTCCCCAAAATTTCAGTCCTGAAGGGTCCCTATTGTGCTTACGTCGAAAGTGCATTGATACACCGTGGTCTTTAAAATGAATCTTAATGTTATTAATATGCTCCGATACCCTCTTCCCTAAAGTGAATTTAGTGCGACCAATGTACATCAGACCACACGGACATTGGAGTGCATACACCACATAAGTCAAGTTACACAAGATAAAATCCTTTATCTCAAACACTTTATCATTATCTGTAAATTCAAACTCAGTTAATCCTCTAAATTGTGTGTGTACTTGGCATGATAGACATTTACGACGTGAGTAAAATCCTGGCCTATCCCAGAACATAGATGGCTTTGTAGGTGGGTCCAAGATTTTTTTGATCACCTTATCTCCAAATGACTATCCCTTCCTATAAATAAACATTGGATTCTCCGGAATGGCCTTCATCAGTATTTTATCCATGCTCAATATTGACCAATATTTCTTAAAAATCATTTAGACTTCTTTTTATTGGGCATGATAACCACTAATGAAGCCTCATTTGTGTTTTAGTATCCTTTTGCTTTTCCCTATCTGTTAGGTATCTGTCTTGTGAAATTTGATGTATCTCCTGAATAGTATTAGCTAGAATTACTGGTTTATAACCCTTTTCCACAAATCCCTTTTTGATTATTTGGGCCTGTGATAAGTAGTCCTCATCTCGTGAGCAATTTCTTCTAATTCTTGTGAGTTGCCCTTTTTGGTATGTTTCTCAACCATGTGGGGTAATGGCCACTATAGACAGGTAAATAGCTATTTAGCAATGCTTTAACAACATTTCTCTTGCTTGTCACGAGTAATACCTAGATAGAAGGATGCAGTGCTTGCTAAAAGGAATTGATTAATACAAGCAAATTACTATATATATATCTGGTAAGTTCCTTACCTTAGGGGATTTCCGGGTGGTAACAGGATTCAGATGGATTCAAACCCCATATGAACTTTTTTGATGGCTTTATGACATATGTTTTTTTAATTGGGATACACTTTCTACAGTTTTGATTTTTCAGTGCCTTTAATGTTATAGTTTCACTGTAGCATATTTTGATATTTAGGACATGGTCACACACCTATCTGTATTCACAACGCCATCTTATGGTGATACATTTAAATTTAAATGTCTCTGACTATTAACTGAATGCAATCAGGGTACAACTTCCCTAGAGAACAGTCCTGCCAAGCACACACTGTACTACATGAACATGTATGTATATTTTCATTAAACTAACAGAGCTGATTCACTGGCCCATCTATATTTACAATATCCACAAATGTACATTAGTGTCTATTCACCCAGGAAGCAACATTTTCTCTAAATTTCAGTTCTCTGTAAAGCTGTCAAACTGTCTACCTTATAAAATGTGGTATTAAAGCTCTCCTCTGTTTAGGTATACTATAAAACATGCTGAAAACAAACAGTGCTGTTTTTTGTACCTGTTAATGTATTATTTTATGTAAACCTATATTAGGTAATTATCAAGGCTGCTATATCTGATGTCTTCATTAGAAAATGCTAGCTGACTGGCAATCATGCTGAATCAATGGTTTAAAGCTTAAATCCAGGCAAACGATTAACTATAACATTACAAACATATATATGGGAGCAATCACTTGTGCCAGCAATAGGAATGCCATACACCAAGTTGTCAATATCCTTACTATATTAAAAAGGCATGGCATTTTTTCGGTGTGGTATTCCTGTTGTCAGCATCTGAGATGTGATTGTGGAGTAGAGAGAATGATCCTTCCTGGAGAAGCATGTGAAATAATTAGGGCTTTTTTTCAGCCAGAAAGTGGAGTAACTCTGTTTGGAGGTAGAAGTGGAGCATCTCTCATGCTGGCTGCTGTTGGAACATGTGATGGAGGGAAGATAGCTCACTGCTTACCCATAGAGATACAGCCCAGAAGGATGTAACTCCAACAGTTTGTTCCCAGATATGTCTAGGGAGGTAAGCCTGTAAGACATTGTGGGATGGCAAGAGGGTGGAAAAGTATTAAGGTGCCAGGTAGACAAGGTGTTAAGGGGGCAGGAAGGCAAAGTGTTACATAGTAGGTGAGGTTGAAAAAAGACACAAGTCCATCAAATCCAACCTATGTGTGTGATTATATGTCAGTAGTACATTGTATATCCCTGTATGTTACAGTCGTTCAGGTGCTTATCTAATAGTTTCTTGAAACTATCAATGCCCCTCGCTGAGACCACCGCCTGTGCAAGGGAATACCACATCCTTGTCGCTCTTACATTAAAGAACCCTCTACGTAGTTTAAAGTTAAACCTCTTTTCTTCTAATTTTAATGAGTGGCCACGAGTCTTGTTAAACTCCCTTTTGCAAAAAAAATGTATCCCTATTGTGGGGTCACCAGTATGGTATTTGTATATTGAAATCATATCCCCTCTCAAGCCTCTATTGCTCGCAACCTTTCCTCATAATATCCTCCAGACCCTTTATCAGTTTTGTTGCCCTTCTTTGTACGGACTCCATTTCCAGTACATCCTTCCTGAAGAATGGTGCCCAGAACCGGACAGCATATTCCAGGTGCAGCCGGAGCAGAGTCTTGTAGAGCGGGAGAATTATCATTTCATCTCTGGAGTTGATCCCTTTTTAATGCATGCCAATATTCTGTTTGCTTTGTTAGCAGCAGCTTGGCATTGCATGCCATTGCTGAGCCTATCATACACTAGGAGCCCCAGGTCCTTGTCTATCCTAGATTTCCCCAGAGGTTCCCCCCCCCCCCCCAATGTGTGGATTGCATTCCTATTTTTGCCACCCAAATGCATTATTTTACATTTTTCTACATTGAACCTCATTTGCCATGTAGTTGCCCACCCCATTAATTTGTTCAGATCTTTTTGCAAGGTTTCCACATCCTGCGGAGAAGTTATTGCCCTGCTTAGCTTATTATCATCCGCAAATATAGAGATTGAACTGTTTATCCCATCCTCATTTATGAATAAATTAAATAGGACTGGTCCCCTCACAGAACCCTGGGGGACCCCACTACCCACCCCTGACCATTCCGAGCACTCCCCATTTATCACCACCCTCTGAACTCTCTCTTGTAGCCAGTTTTTAATCCATGTACTTACCCTATGGTCCATGCCAACTGACCTTATTTTGTACAGTAAAAGTTTATGGGGAACTGTGTCAAATGCTTTTGCAAGATCCAGATACACCACGTCTACGGGCCTTCCAGCCAATCGGTAAAAAGGAGGGATGATATCATCGTATCCATGTAGACTTCACGGACATCAGACTTCTGAAGGTAAAGTAGATTTCTACACAATTTTTAAAGCTTCTATTCGGGGATTGCAAGACAGCTGCATCAAATGTGAGGGTACATTAAAGAGCTTACAAAAGGATCTTAAGCAAAGGTAGAATGAAGCTGTGGACTTTTAGAGATGGGGTAGAGCATAGACACATGTTAAGGTGGCTGGGAGATGCAGGAGGGGAGTTAGTTTGCAGAAGGGGGGTAGGCACTGATGCTGTGTGTCTACAGTTAACAACAGTTGCTGGATCTATGCATACCAATGCCCTGTGACTGCTGCAGTGATGGAGAATTGAATTAGGTCTTGTTCACACTATGCTCCTTCATGCTACCTGTACTCCTCTGTCTGCACATACTACCTGCCATCATACATGTAGCATTCCTCTCCTTCACATACTACTCACCATCCTTCACTCCACACATGTTTCCTACACGTAATGCCATACAATGCACAATCTTTTCCTGCACATTCTGCCGCGCACATTGCACTCTTTTCCTGCACATGCTTCATATGCACTGCACGCCTTTCCTGCACATACCATTATACACTCCATACTTAAATGAAGGCCCCATCGCAGGAAGTACATTCTACAATGGCTTGCGGAGCACACTACTAAAAAATGGTGTATCTGGAACTCTATTTTAAATGTTGATAACTATGCACTCTGTAAGTAGCACATTCCTGAACTCTGCACTTTGTACATAGCACAATCCTGAACTTTGCTTTCTGTTTTGTGATGCATTCCTGAACTCTGAACTCTGTACATAGCGCATTCCTAAACTCTGCCCTGCATGTGCACAATGCACTCTTGGTATTAATTACACTTTACGATCCTCATAATGCAATTTGGCCCACCAGCCATTTGATGTAGCTTGTTCTGTGGGGGGGGGGGGGGGGGGTGGATGGTGTAGTTGAGTTGAGTATAGGAATCTTTTGTTTATGCTTTGTGATTTATGCATGTGCTTTATTATTTATGAATGGAGGTAAACTACTTGTTTGCCAGACAGAATAACAGCTGAGAACAGTGATATCTATAACGCAGAACATAGGACTTTAACCTTGCTACACACTCGGCTGATATCAGAGCTTATAAGATATACGATATAGGGCAACTTGTTATGGGAACACCTGAGCCGAGCTGCTGCTCTGTGTGTCCCGCTGCACCCTCTGTTGTCTCAGCCAATGGGTAAGGAGAGTCCCGGGAAACTGAGACTCTCATGCAACACCCCTGGATCGAGATAGAAATGGCGGAACAAGGTGTTGGTTTTGCCACAACATTGTAAGCCCTCAAAGTGACTCTTGGTGGGCGCTGGAGCGCCCTGCTGTGAACGATTATATCAAGAATTGTAATTACATGCCATTGTTGAACAGTGGTAGAAAAATTTACCTTTGGTGGTTGTGGTGCTGGTGCCACAACACTATAAGTCCTCACAGTTACTCTGGGTGGGCACAGGAACGGGCCCTCCTGTGAAATATTATATCAAGAATTGTAATTACATGTCCCTGTTAAACAGGGGCAGAAAAATTGGGCCTTAGGTGCTGGTGCCACGACACTGCAACCTCTCCCATATACTCTAGTTTTATTGCAGGAATTAGCCCTGCTGCAAAGCATTGCATCAAAAATTGTACTTAAACGCCCCTGTTAAACAGGGGCAGAAAAATTGGGCCTTAGGCACTGGTGCTGGTGCCACGACACTGCAACCTCTCCCATATACTCTTGTTTTATTGCAGGAATTAGCCCTGCTGCAAAGCATTGCATCAAAAATTGTAATTAAACGCCCCTGTTAAACAGGGGCAGAAAAATTGGGCCTTAGGCACTGGTGCTGGTGCCACGACACTGCAACCTCTCCCATATACTCTTGTTTTATTGCAGGAATTAGCCCTGCTGCAAAGCATTGCATCAAAAATTGTACTGGGTACAGAGCACGCAGACAGCACGCACTAGCTCCTAACACTACTGACTGCAAGCTCTATTATAAAAGATAGATCACTAGCTATATAGGTGAGGTGAATATAGCGGTGTATACTGCGGTCAGGGCACGCAGACAACAACCACTACACAACAGCAAGATCGAAAATCGTCCGAAAACGATCGGTGTGTACTGTGTTGAAGGTACACAGAACACCCACTAACTCCTGCAGATGCCTTTATTATAGAACACCAGAGATAAAGGGGTATATACAGATGTATATTGTGCTGTGCTGGAGGCACACACAACTTCCAATAACTCCTGCAGATGGCAAGTGGGCTCAAATAGAGAAGAGCTATGTAGGTGGATTATAGCGGTATGTACTGGGTACAGAGCACGCAGACAGCACGCACTAGCTCCTAACACTACTGACTGCAAGCTCTATTATAAAAGATAGATCACTAGCTATATAGGTGAGGTGAATATAGCGGTGTATACTGCGGTCAGGGCACGCAGACAACAACCACTACACAACAGCAAGATCGAAAATTGGCCGAAAACGATCGGTGTGTACTGTGTTGAAGGTACACAGAACACCCACTGCTTCAGACGCCAACACACTACACAAGGCCGCCGCGCTGGCGGCCTTATATAGTGTGGAGCGTGCACTACACAGCCTGAGCTATGATTGGCCACAGGCATCCTGCCTGTGGCCAATCATGGCTCTCCTCGCTGCTGGCGCTGCGATTGGCCAAGCATGCGGGGTCACAGTGCATGCTTGGCCAATCATGAGCCAGCAATGCACTGCGCCATCGCAGTGCATTATGGGCCATGAGCGCCACGCGAATTTGGCGCGAACGGACCAAAACGTTCGGACTTCGCCGAACGGGCGAACAGCCGATGTTCGAGTCGAACGTATGTTCGACTCGAACACGAAGCTCATCCCTAATCCTTATAAAGAAAGTGCTGTGTGTTCCAGAACTAGAAGGCCTTCTATCAGTGAAAAGTCTTAAACAGCAGTCTCACAGTTAAGATTCAGAGTGATGAATGCACAATTCTATTTCCCAATAATAAGCGATTTCTCACAAAAGGAAAACTGGATGATCACCTATACAGACTTATCACCACAGGCCAGCAAGCCAATATAGTCTAACGATACACACAGCAAAAGTATTCACTTATGGCACAGGCGGCTGGGTCACAGAAGTCCAGAAGCTACACAGGACATTATAAAGAGAGGCTTATCAGAATATTTGACAATAGTGCCTTGCAAAGTGCTTATGAAATGCCAGTGCTGTATTGAAGCAAAAGACACACATGCTCCCTTTCCACAGGCCTCTAAAATCACCCACCCCCTGCAGCTCATACACAGTGACTTGTTCATTCCAATGAAAACTCCCACGTCAGGTAGGAACAAATATCTACTGACTTTCAATGATGATTATTCCAGGTACACAACTGCTTATCTGATGTAACACAAGAATGAAATATCAGAGAAACTTCAAGAGTTTGTTGCCATGTCTAGCACAATTTACAATGCAAACCAGGAGTAATGGGCACCAACAATGGGGGAGTACATAAGCAAAGAAGTGGCCTTATACCTGAAGAGACAAGGAATAGTACACCAGACAACCACACCATACACTCCTGGACAAAACGGTATAGCAGAAAGGAAAAAAATCACACTCTTATAGAAATGGTCAGGTGCATGTTGTTGGATGCCAACCTACCTCAAAAACACTTGGGAGAAGCAGTCATGACTGCAACCTACCTACAGAACATACTACCCTTAAGAGCTGTTAAAAGTATTCCATTCAAAATGTGGCATGAATCAAAGCCTAGACTAGCAACAGTGTTGGGTTGTAAAGCATATGCTTATATTCCAAGTGAGGAGCAATCCAAACTGGAGAACAGAGCCATAGAGGGAATTCTAGTAGGCTACAGCAAGCAAACTAAGGGTTACAGAATCCAAAACCCAAAGACTGACAAAGTCATAATAAGCCATAGTGGGGTTTTTTTGAGTGCCCATCACCAGAAACACTTATCCCTGAAAGCTGTGAAGTGACTATGCCCAGAAAACCAGAAAAAAAGGTTGACCAAAACAAAACAGTGCAGGAGTCAGAACAAGAGGTGGAACTCAAAGTGCCTACAACAAGGTCCCCACCAGATCCTGCTGAACTGCCTGAAGTCAAAAGATCCACTCAGGCTACCTAAGTGGATACCACCCCACAAGCTGTCATACACTGTCAAAACATACAACATACTTGAACCAACATCGTGGGAAGACATAGAAAAACTGCCAAACATGAAGCAAATAAATAGAAAAAGGCAGCAGAAGAAGAATTAAAGTTACTTCAGAAAAAAAAAAACCTGGACACTCACAGAGCTTCCTCCTAAACGCAAAACTATAGGACGTAAGTGGACTTTTAAAGAAAAGCCAGACGCAGAAGGCAAGATCCACAAATACAAATCCAGACTAGTTGCCAAGGGTCACTCCCAAAAATTTGGTGAAGATTGTGATAAAACATTCGCTCCTGTCATAAAACACTCCATCATCAGAGTGCTTCTTAGCGTTGCAGCTGGGAAGGGCATGCAAGTGAAACATCTAGATGTTAAAACTGCTTTCCTATATGGAGACATTAAGGAAGACCTCTACATGGAGCAACCACCAGGGTTTGAGCAAGGAGACAACCATATGTGTAAACTTCAGAAGAGCATCTAAGGTCTTAAGCAATCTGCAAGGATGTGGAATGAGAAAGTTAATGAAGTACTTACCAGAGAGGGATTCTCCAGAAGTAAAGCAGCCCCCTGTCTCTACTCCAGGAATCAAGAAGACAGATGGGTATACATCCCTATCTATGTTGTTGACATTATAATCTGTTTTGAACAAGAAGGGGATTACAATCAGATAATTCACAAGCTGAAAGAAAATTTCTAAATTAAAGAGCTAGGGAACATTAGCTACTAATTGGGAATCCAAATACAGAGAGAAGAAGATGGAAGTTATCTTCTCAACCAACCTCAGAAAATCTCAGAAATCTTGAAACAATTCCATATGTAAAATGCAAAGGAAGTGAAAACTCCTGTGGAACCAGGCTATAAAAAGAGCAATGAAGAAGTAAACTTGCTTTCCAAGATTGATATGTATCACAGAGTAATCAGTAAGCTGCTATATGTTGCCACTATGACAAGACCAGACATAGCGGCAGCAGTGGGGCATACTATGCAGGAAAGTCTCAGCTCCTTGGCAGCATGACTGGAATGCAGTAAAAAAGTGATACAGCACCTAAAAGGAACAATTCAGATGAAGTTATGGTTACCAGCAACCGTAGCAATCCAAAACTGGTTGGGTATGTGGATGCTGATTGGACCGGGGACTGCATAGACCACAAGTGGATTAATCTTCCAGTGTGGGGATTGTGGAAGGAACCATAAGTTGGTTTAGTTGAAAGCAGGTAACTGTCACTCTATCTTCAGGTGACGCAGAGTAGATTGCAGCAGGATGCCCGTGTCAAGAAGGGATATGAATTCATCAACTTTTTGTGGACATTGGGGTACACATGTCAAAACCAATTCCCAATTTTGAAGACAACCAGGGATGTATAAAGCTTACACAATCAGAAAGGGTCAATCCTAGGACTAAACACATCGATGTTAAGTATCATCTACTGAGGGATAATCAAGAGTAAGGCCGCGTACACACGCGGGGACTGTTCGCCCAACTTTGTCCGCTGAACAGTGTTTCGGCGGACAGTCCGCCCGTGTGTGGGCTTTCAGCGGACAGTTTCAGCGAACAGTCCGCTGAACAAGGTTTTTCGGAAATTCCGAAAAACTGTCCGCTGAAACTTTATTTTTTCTCCTCTTTCTTCCTGGATTCTTTGGTGTATCTGGATATTGTATATTGTGTTATTTCCCACCTGCAAAAACATGTTTCTTTGTTTTTCAGTTATAATTGGTGTTCTGGTATGAGTAGAAACAGCAGATAGTTTGGCTACTATTGGCAGGTCCACCTTGCACTCTTGTATGATAATTTTGCAGATTGTTGTCTATTGTTCTCCTTTTTTTTTATTAGAAAATGTTCACTGAGTTGTGTGTAGTTATTTACCTGTCACACTGAGGATGTTACCATGCATTCTATTACTAGTGCCTACCGCTGCTGTATTATTTTTCTCATTTCCTGCTTTGTAAACATTAAACATATTAAGCGTAAAAAATAAAAGTTATTATAACCTTTGTATTTGTTACCAGCTACTTGTGAAGATTTTAATAGATCCTTGTCTGAAAATACTTCCATGGTATAAGCTAGTCTTGAATTTCTTAGTTTGTTAGTTGTACATACAGTACAGCAGTGTCATTAATTGTAAAAAAAAGAAAATAGCCAAGAAGCCTTTCCTGACCTTTATGATTATTTCAGCAAATGCATAGGACTTGACTCAGTGAGGACATTTGCAGAACAACTGAAAACATGCATACACAAAGTTTTATGTCATTCCAGTCACATACTGTACAGTGGGTGGACAGACATAAGCAGAACCAGTACTTGGATCTATGTCAACAGTTATTGCAGGACAAATAATAGAGAAGAAACAAAAGAATTAATACATTTATTGAACACCCAATAACTAATGTTCAGTTTCTGAGAACACCTCTCACAACCAACATCCAAAATCAGAGTTTCCAGTGTCTGCTCCTTACTAAGATTTAGGGTTCAGTTGAATAGGCTTAACAAGGAACAAATCATTTCAGCACCATTTCAGACAGAAGAATTGCAAAGTCATACAAATCTTTAACGATGTTGTCCCCCAATATTTAACAGTTTCCTGAACTGAACTCTCAAGAAATTCATAGCTTAGAAAATACTCCTACTTGTGAGTCAACCCACTGGTTACACATCAACAGTGCCTGGCATAAACAGTAATTTGATGGGTGAAAATTGGGTTACAGGAAATCCTAGAAGAATACCCAGAAAGAGTTTGGGTATCATATAGTCTGGCTGGTCGTGTAAACCAATAAGCACTCTAAGCAGGGAGCTCAAATGATAAATTGCAACATCAACATATGTTAACTCTCACAAAAGACCTATGGCAACACACTTTTGTAAAACTATGATGATCATTCATAATGAATTAGTCTGGCTGATTAAGTTTTGCTTGGACCTTGTTCTTCCAAGGTCATCTTAGTTTGCTTATACATAGCCTGATAATCCAGGCCTATTAAAATCGATATTTTGTATGGCTTAGGATACATCAACATCTGATATCTGATTCAAAAATATAATGTTCTTACAGTGGCCTGCTAGGATAAACTTTTTTTTTCTTTCCAGGCATTATGTTAGCTAATTTTGGGAAGAGAACGTTTTTTAAAACTGGAAACAAAGAAAATAGGTTTGTTTGGTTACAGGAATAATATTTCAGAGTCATATGTTCAGCAGGCGTCATATGTTGAGCAGCGCAATTGAATTAAGCATGAAGAAAATAACACTGG
Source organism: Lithobates pipiens (assembly GCF_037356315.1). Classification (NCBI taxonomy): domain Eukaryota; kingdom Metazoa; phylum Chordata; class Amphibia; order Anura; family Ranidae; genus Lithobates; species Lithobates pipiens. The sequence goes on from NW_027507903.1 coordinate 71,154,841, forward strand.
CATTTGATATAATCAGCCCAGCCGTATTTCACATTCCCTGACATTGAGCGGACAGTTTGACAGCAAGATGCACATGGTGAGGCATGGATTAATTATCCTACAAGAGGTTTTGCTGAGCTTCCTGAATGGCAGGTGACCTGACTATAACCTTTCCTGGTTTTTAACGATACATTAGAATGAATGGAGACAATATTATTCAGACATAAACCTGTATTTTAGAGAAGAAATGTAATTCAGTTAACCGGAAGAGATGGACACCACAATAATATTCCAAGAGGAGAGAAAGCAGGGTAAGTGCTCTAAGAATTTGTTTATGTACCTGCTTTTGGTGCACTAAATACATATATTTTATTTCTGACACTGAGATATTTTTATGATTAGCTCTTTGGTGACCTGACAATATATTATGTGGCTATAATGCTCCTCCGACAACTCCGTATATAATTCTAGTCCATGTTTCTTCCTGTGCCACTCTCTCTTCGACTTTGGAATGTGTTTAGCATCATGCAAGGGCATACAAGCAATACAATAAATACATCTGTCTTTGCAAATCACAAAAATATTAGATTTTAGTACAAATAATAAAAAATGTCAACATTAAAGTGGACTTTATGCCTCGTACACACGTAGCCGACTATCCGGCGGACTTAGTCCGGCGGACTTTCCGAACAGGCTACTTGCCCACACATGGCACTTTTTCAGCGGACTAATACGGCGTACTAAGTCCGCCAGACTATCCGCTGTACTTTTGAAATGAATGGACTCGCCCACACACGCAGAGGAAAGTCTGCTCATTTTGAGCGCATCTCCAGGTAGACGGGGCCAGCAAAGGAGGCGTCGCTGGCCCCGTCACCTGGTATGGACTTAAAGGGGAACCCCAACTCTGAAAAAATTGGTGTGGGGGTCCCCCCCAGGTCCACATCAGACCCTTGTCCGAACACGCTACCCGGCCGGCCAGGAAAGGGGGCGACGAGCGAGCGCCCCCCCTCCTGAGCCATACCACCCCAAAGCACCTTGTCCCCATGTTGATGAGGACAAGGGCCTCTTCCCAACAACCCTGGCCGTTGGTTGTCGGGGGTCTGCGGGCGGGGGGCTTATCGGAATCCGGGAGCCCCCTTTAATAAGGGGGCCCCCGGATACCGGCCCCCCACCCTATGTGAATGAGTATGGGGTACAATGTACCCCTTCCCATTCACCTGTAAAAAAAGTAAAAAAACACAACACACAAGGGTTAAAATAGTTTATTGCACAGCTCCGGGGGTCTTCACATAGGGTGCGGGGCCAGTATCCAGTGGCCCCCTTATTAAAGGGGGCTCCCGGATTCCGATAAGCCCCCCGCCCGCAGACCCCGACAACCAACGGCCAGGGTTGTCAGGAAGAGGCCCTTCTCCTCATCAACATGGGGACAAGGTGCTTTGTGGAGCGGGGGCCGCGCGGCCCCCCCTTCCCCAAGGCAGCCCCCCATGTTGAGGGCACGTGGCCTGGTACGGCTCAGGAGGGGGGCCACTCGCTCGTTGCCCCCTTTCCTGGCCGGCCGGGTAGCGTGCTCAGACAAGGGTCTGATGTGGACCTGGGGGGGGGACCCCCACGCCGTTTTTTTCCAGCGTTGGGGTTCCCCTTTAAGTCCATACCAGGTGACGGGGCCGGCGACGCCTCCTTCGCTGGCCCCGTCTACCTGGAGACGCTCTCAAAATGAGCGCCCTTTTCTCCGCGCAGGAAAATTCCGCTCATTTCAAAAGTACGGCGGACCTGCATACCAACGGCTGTATTGTCCGCCGAAATGCGAGTCCGACGGGAAGATTGGAGTGCAAAACTACTTTCTAAGTCTGCCGTACTTTTGGGTAAAAAAAGTCCGCCAGAGGCTACACACGGGGGGATTGTCCGGTGGACTTGAGTTCGCCGGACTTTTCCACCGGATTGTTTGATCGTGTGTACGCGGCATTACATTAAAGTTTGCAAGAATAAATTCTTGGTGTGTTACAATATACAAAAATTATTTTTTTATTATTAAAAAGCAGTCCTTGAGCTCCAGGCAAGTAACTTTGCCTAGTCTGAGCTGACGTCATCAGTCTGCTGCAGATAGGAAAAAGCATCCCCCAAGTGATCGGACAGAATGCTAATGCAACTGTTTTGTGGTTAGATCATATCCCTATTATGCCTAAAATTAGGATCCAGTATCTAAAGAACATTCTTCTTTATTGAGGTGTTTTTTTAACATAGGCAAATGCCATTAACAAAGCCAAATTACCATTAGTAGGAAAAAAGTAACCAAAAAGTATTTGCTAAATTATTTTCTTGCTTACTTCAGCACAGGCAGTAGACTCTCAAGCTATTACGCTGTACTGTAAGCATAACTTCATTAACAAAAAAACGTATATGTTGCATCTGTTATTTGCAAGTATATTACCAAATTTCAATTTCTTATGACATGGCATACATTTATTCAGTGTGTTATTAACACAGAGGTACTCCAACAATTAAATATTAAAAATATAATGCACTTAGTGCCAAATTTGACATACAATTATATAGTTGGGCAACAAATCACTGTTTTGCTTTGTCTTGTAAGATTTATTGCACTACAAGCAAGGAAGCAATTAAAACCTCTGTGGCATATTAATGTGCCTTTACTAATCAGAAATGCTGTACATACAAACTATTACAATTATAGCAATACAGTACAAGACTGACATATTACAAAATATGCCCACAGCATGCTATCTCCTTCCTAACAAGTAAGCAAGCACGATGTATGTAATACGTATACTAAACAGCTATTTAAAGTGGGTTTTCCTCCTGATGAAGTCTTCCTACTGCTCCTTCCTTCTCGGGGTTCTTCGGCACTGTTGTTCCTTTGTCTCTCACCACATGGCTTGTTTAAGTTCTCTTCCCTCCCCCTATTTGCTGTAGCATCATTTCCTGTCCTGAGCAAAGCAGTCCAACAGGTTCATTAGTACATGAATAGGGGGATCTTAGCTTATAAACAATACATGGTCATCATTCTATATTTATGCTATAAAATCATTAATTTAGCCACAGCCACGCAATCAACATTGCTGGTACCTCAAGTGGAAAAAGTACAAAAATTTGCAAAGCATTTCTATAAAATAGGAATCTGCTGTTCAGTATTTTACACCTGCAATGTGAGTTAGCGGTAATCCTGCTACAATGCAATGAAAGTTATTTTATTATTATTACTATTATAATTATTATTAGATGTACAGTGTACAGTGCCTTGCAAAATTATTTACCCCCTTGGCTTTTTACCTATTTTGTTACATTACCGCCTTTAGTTCAATGTTTTTTTTAATCTGAATTATATGTGATGGATCAGAACACAATAGTCTAAATTGGTAAGATTAGAAAAAATATATACATAAAACTATTTTTCCTTTGTTATGAAGCCCATAAAAAGCTCTGGTGCAACCAATTTCCTTCAGAGGTCACATAATTAGTGAAATGATGTCCACTTGTGTGCAATCTAAGTGTCACATGATCTGTCATTACATATACACATCCTTTTGAAAGGAACCCAGAGGCTGCAACACCTAAGCGAGAGACACCACTAACCAAACACTGCCATGAAGACCAAGGGACTCTCCAAACAGGTAATGAACAGTGTTGATGAGAAGTACAAGTCAGGCTTAGGTTAAAAAAAATCCAAATTTTAATGATCCCTAGGAGCACCATCAAATCTATCCTAACCAAATGGAAAGAACATGGCACAACAGCAAACTTGCCAAGAGACGGACACACATCAAAACTCACAGAACGGGCAAGGAAGGTATTAATCAGAGAAGCATCGCAGGGACCTAAGGTAACCCTGGAGGAGCTGCAGAGTTCCACAGCAGAGACTGGAGTATCTATACATAGGACGACAATAAGTTGTACGCTGTCAGAAACCATGAAATCAGGCTGAGACAGAAGTACAGCTAAATCACATCTTTTGAGTTTGCGAAAAGTCACGTGGGAGACTCCCAAGATGTATGGAGGAAGGTGCTCTGGTCTGATGAGACTAAAATGTAACTTTTTGGCCATCAAAGAAAATGCTATGTCTGGTGCAAACCCAACACATCACATCACCCAAAGAACACCATTCCCACAGTGAAACATGGTGGTGGTGGCAGCATCATGCTGTGGGGATGTTTTACAGCAGTCGGGACTGGGAAACTGGTCAGAGTTGAGGGAAAAATGGATAGTGCTAAATACAGGTATTTTCTTGAGCAAAACCTGTACCACTCTGTGTGTGATTTGAGGCTAGGACAGAGGTACACCTTCCTGCCGTACAACAACCCCAAACACAATGCTAAAGCAACACTTGAGTGGTTTAAGTGGAAACATGTAAATGTGTTGGAATGCCCCAGTCAAAGCACAGACCTCAATCCAATAGAAAATCTGTGGTCAGACTTAAAGATTGCTGTTCACAAGCGCAAACCATCCAACTTGAAGGAGCTAAAGCAGTTTTGCAAGGAGGAATGGGCAAAAATCCCAGTGGTAAGATGTGGCAAGCTCATAGAGACTTATCCAAAGTGACTTGGAGCTGTGATAGCCGCAAAAGGTGGCTCTACAAAGTATTGACTTTAGGGGGACGAATAGTTATGCACATTGACTTTTTCTGTTATTTTCTCCTATTTGTTGTTTGCTTCACACTAATAAAAAATCTTCAAAGTTGTGCAAAGTTGGGCATGTTCTGTAAATTAAATGATGCAAATCCTCAAACAATCCATGTTAATTCCAGGTTGTGAGGTAACAAAACATGAAAAATCCCAAGGGGGTGAATACTTTTGCAAGGCACTGTATTTAGCTGTTTGCCTTGGATTCAGCTTCAAGCCAATATGCTTATTCATCAAAATAGTAAAAAACATTATGTCAGACCATAATAGCTGCCCCTATATTAGGTGCCACATCCCTGGGAACAATTAAAGTGAAAGGAATGATGGATGGGATTTTATTGGCACCAAAGGATTACAATCATAAAAAGTGCAAACGTTTACTGTACATTTTAATAACAAAAATACAAAAATTAAAAGCATGAGAATCCCTCATACATACAGTATGTGTATGCAGTTGTATGTATACTCCAAAATGCTACACTGACACAGAGTGTGGCAATGCACCCAGGCGCATTTCAACAACTATTGTCATCTTCAGGGGGTGATACAATGAGGGTAGATTCTACAAAAGACCAATATATTAACAAAGTAATATAACACATGGATACAAAATTTAATTTCTATTTTAGCTCTGAGCTCCTTCCTTTGGTGCATCTGGTACCCACTAGTTTTTTGGGGCATTTCATGTGGACTGGATTCATCATCAGTGTTGTAAGTGTATACATATACCCTGTCTTTGTTTATTATTATTGATTGTATGAAATATTGTATCTATGTTTTATATTACTTTGTTAATACATTGGTCTTTTGTAGAATCACCCCTCATTGCATCTCCCCCTGAAGACAACAGTTGAAACATGTCGGGGTGCATTTTCACACTCTGTCTCAGTGTGGCCTTTTGGGGTATACATACAACTGCATATACTGTACATATATAGGGATTCCGATGTTTTTAATTTTTGTAATTTTTTTTTATTACAATGTACAATAAACTTTTGCACTTTTTATGGCCGTAATCCTTTGATGCTGATAAAATCCCATCCATCATTCCTATCACTTCATTTCATTAAAACTGCAATTAGAACAGCGATAAACTTAAGAATATCAGCACTAACTTAACATAAAGTTATGTCAATGAACACTTGTACTGCGTTCACTATAAAAGCAGCAATACTCCATTGTATTGGTAAATAAGACAGGCTATGTCAGCAAAGATCATATAAAGTAACACATGCTGCTAATGGGCATCACAAAGAATTGACTAAACAATTCAATGAAGACCTATGGACTTGTCCTTCTGTCAGGTCAATTCATTCTGCAATTTAAGTAAAGTTCACTGTTAATATACCATTACTGCACAAATAAATCACATATGCAGGGGAAGCTTTGAAACTCGTAATTCATTTTTCAGTAAATGTACCACAGAGCACCAGTGAAGAGTTTTATAGATAAACCAAAATAAAGATCTGTCAGAGTAAATAAAAAAACATATCTGTACGTTTCTTCTACTAGATGTTCATAAAACACTATAGATGGCATTGGCTTATTTTCTTTGCTAGTCATCTAATAAACCTATTTGTATCTAATCTAACACAAAATCTATTTTTCAAACAACATCGTTGTAATATGACATATGCTGTAGATGTTAGCACCAAGCTTAAGGCAGTCTTACCCAGGAAGAATCTGGTACACAATAGAAATGTATTTTCTGCAATTGTGTGACTATCTTTCATCTAAAACATAGGAAAGCAATGTATCAGCAAAACTCAGACAATCACAAAGGATCCAGCAGACTGATAATTGATAATTACTGATAATCCTACAATTTCATTACTGCCTAAAAAATGCAATCTCACACAATTTTTTTGGGGGTAGTGGGTGCAAGGAGTCCCCCTTGACATCCATACCATTTCCTATTTTTTATACTAGGCCCTCATCTAGGATAAAGGTCCCCAGTCATTTGTTTACAAACAGAAGAAGGCAGCAAGGAACTGTCATTAACCAGCAATAAGAAATTAAAACTGTTTATTTATATCTTTTAATGTCGATTTGACTGTAGTAGGTTGTGTACATCGAACAGATGCACCACTTCACAAGCAGGTTCAGGGCATCCCTAGGCATGTTGTTTAGGGGAATTTAACATTTTTAACCACTTCAATACTGGGCACCCCCCCCCCTTCCTTCCTGCCCAAGTCAATTTCCAGCTTTCAGTTCTGTCGCAATTTGAATGTAAAATATACAGTCATGCAACACTGTACCCAAACAAAATATTTATAATTTTTTTCCCACAAATAGAGCTTTCTTTTGGTGGTATTTGATCACCACTGGGGATTTTATTTTTTGCACTCCAAATAAAAAATAATAATAAGTAAGTCTTCTCCTTCACTGATGAGGCTGCACTGACGAGCACTGATGAGGCAGTACTGATTGGCACTGATGAGGTAGAGCTGATGGGCACTGGTGATGAGAGACTTATATGTAGCACTGATGGGCATTGATAGGCAGCACTGATAGGCGATACTGATAGGTGCCACTGTTGGGCACTGATAGGTGGCACTTATAGGTGGCACTGTTGGGTTGCACTAATGGTCACTGATGGGCACTGATAGATGGCACTGATAGGCAGCACTGATCAGGAGGCATTGACAGGCAATCACTGATGGGTACAGAGTGCCATTCTTATGGGCACTGATTGGCATCCCTGGTAGGATCACCTGGTGGTCTGAAGTGGGCATCCCTGGTGGTCTGGAGTAGGCATCCTCAATGGGTCTGCACTGATAATCAATGCACTGATTATCAGCCCAGACCCCCCCTGTCAGGAGAGCAGCCAATCAGCTCTCCTCTATTCGTACCTGTGCAAGTGGAGGAAAAGCCGATATACAGCTCTTCCTGTTTACACTGTGATCAGCTGTGATTGGACAAAGCTGATCACATGGTAAAGAGGCTACTGCCCACTGCTCCCCATCAAACTGAAATTATTGCTTCGAAAATTTGCACTTGTTCAGTAAACGGCAAGTTACAGCTAAAGCTTGCCAAGTATCTATTCTGGTAAAGTCTTTGTGAAAAAAAAAAAAACACTAGATACGTGGGTGTCCAGAGAGCACATTTATTTCAGAATTGTTGCAATCTATCTTTTATATTGCCTGTGTTTATTCATTTGTTTTCTAAATGCAGGAAACGACTTGCCTGCTGCTGTTGAGTTGCATCCAGTAGTTAGTATATAACATATGTACTGAGCTATGAGGTCTAATGCACACTGGATGTCTTTATAGTTGTTTCTAGGGGCGTCTGGCGTTTTTTTCCCTGCGTCTAAACTCCCCTCCATGTTAGCCTAAGTGTCCATAGCTGCTTTTAGTAAGGTTTAGTGGAGGGGCTTTTAGAGGCAGAAAAAAAAACACTGCCAGTGTGCCCAGGAGCAGTAGAGTTTGGACAGAAAAGGTCATTGACTCTACTAAAAGCTACTAAACGTGCCTGAACTGTAGGTGTATTTAGCACTTGAGCATTAATTCATTTTAATGGCCAGAATAAATTATATATTCTGGACAATTAAATAAAATAATGCTCACAAGCATGATGACTGTAATAACGCCTAAAAGCTTGTAAAAGTATCTTACATTTGTTTCTGCAAAAACGTTGCTGGCTTCTAGGGGAGTTAAATATTATTTATTTTTTTCTTAATATTATTCTTAATAATTCTTAATAATTTTGAGAAGATAAACCATGGGTGTGCAGGTATATTTTATTTTCCCTTTGTGTGGTAGATCTGTTTTCTGTATACACATCCTACTATTAATGATGGAGGTATCCAGTAGCCCCCCCCCCGAACCCCTGTTATACTTACCTGAGTCCTGTGTTTCCCACGATGGGAACGAGCACACCAGCACCGGCCGGTGTCTCATGTCCTGATTGGATAGATTGATAGCATTGCAGACATTGGCTCCTGCTGCTGTCAATCAAATCCAATGATTCGGGTGCCGGGGCGTGTCGGAGTCCTGCTTTTGGTGTCAACAGACACAGAAGCATGACACGGGAGCACACACACATGGGTATCCTGAAGGAGAGCGCTTCTTTGATGGGGTACTTGAGAAGAGAAGGAGCCAGGAGCACCGCTGAGGGACACCAGAAGAGGAGGATCAGGGCCACTCAAAGCCACTGCACAGCAGAGGTTAGTATGACATGTTTTTTTTTGTTTTTGTCTTTAAATCTGAACCTTTACAATCCATTTAACAATTACATAGGAGACCTCTGCTGCCCAACCACCTAAGGTACCTGCACGTGTGCTGTTATATAGAGTTAAATGCCCACTTTATTATTTGATTAATTTTATTATATTTATTATTATTGGATAGGTGTATCCTATACTAACCCTCTCTCCACAATCTTTTAGCAAATAAATCTTTACAAACTAAAGAAACAGAAGCCCGATTGTCACCACTGGTGGGTTGATATGTTGTTTGATGCACCTACAGGGTAACTCACCTTTAGGAAGGCAACAGTATAACAATAGCTCCTTTGAGGGCCAGTGCTACATTTATATTCAACTTTTTATTTACAAAAACTATGTCCAGACAGTACTGTGATTCTCAGGTCAGAATGTTTCAGTAGCTTTAAGTCAGATGGAATGGGAGCACAAAATGGGCTTTATTACCTTCTCAGATGAGTACTTCACCATGTGAATGTTGCATCGACAGCATCATAAAGAGTCATGTTTTAAAAAACGGTTCTAGATTTGTACACTTTTGCAAACCACACTCTGTCCTTGCCAGTAAAAATATCATATTTGAAGCAACTCTGCAACATCTATGACTAAGGTCAAATTAAACATATACCAAAGATACTAAATACTGGAAAAACGAAACGTTGCAGCTTTTAGAAAAGCGATCCATGAGCTGAACATTAACCTTAGTCAGCTAAATTTATTTATTCCCAGATCATACACCATCCAGCTCAAGGTCAACAAGATTAGGCCAGGACAGATCAACGGCAATCAATCTATTTGTTAGATACGCTGGATTGTGTGTTTATTATAGATTCCACGCTGTGTTTCTTTACAAAAAACATACCCTCTCTCCAGAAACAGCTTTCCTCCTCATCATGACAGTGACTAACCCCTTGCCAACATCAATATCCACAAGTTCTCACTCAATTCCACAGAACATTATTCGGCTTTGATTAATGTACCAGGACATGAACCTCTTTAAGGGGCGCACAATCTAATAAGGTAGAAGATTGATCTGAGCAACCACACTGCCAGCTTTTTAAGTGAGAGCGAAAAAAATCAATACGAGTTTTTCATTATAACTTTTCCCCTTCTTAAGTAGTAATTGTTTTCTCTAAACTACCTCATTCAGTGGCCATCCCCTCATTCAATCGCTCTTAAGAATTATGTAATTACAAGCATATTTACTGACTGAAGAATTATGTTGCATTCAGGTGAAAAGATGTCACAGTAAACATGTTCCTGTATAAGAAGACTTTGAAAGAGCTAATGAAATAAACTTAGATCACGGCATCAATACACTTGTAAAGGTGCAGGTTCTCATTAAAAACTGAACACTTGGACCACGTTTTTAATACCCCTACAGTGGGCCCCTCTGGCACTGCAAGTGTTCAGTTTTTGTTAAGTATAGGGAGAGGAATAAGCTTTCTCTCCATCAAGCCGTTTGATGGAGAGACACTGGATCCAACATCTTACCACTTTACCCAAATCTCAAAAATGTTTTGCCTTTAGCAATACTTTACCCATTTCAGGACCATGATGTTACACCCCCTTCCTGTCCAGGCCATTTTTCAGTGTTGTAATACAGCTTTGTTTTGGTGGTATTTAATATCCACTGTTGTATTTATTTATTTTTATTTTTTTTTTTTTTTACCATACAAAGGATTTTTACCCTTTCTAGTATAAAATATGTCAAATACAAATGCCATGAGCCCCAAAATTTTTGAAAAGTAGACACCCCATAGTGATCTCATTTTTTCTTAAACTTTTTTTTGGAGACGTAGTTCTAGAGGTTCAAGGTTTTTTACTTTAATGCATTCTATGTGTGTTCAGCAGCCCCCCAGCCCCACAAATACTCATCTGACCCCCACTGCGATCCAGCGATGTGCACTAGAGCCTTGGCTCTCTGGGAACTCTCCCTTCTCATTGGCTGAGACAGAAGTGGGGGCTATTGGCTCCTATTGTTGTCAATCACAGCCAGTGAGCCAATGAGTAGAGGGAGAGGTGGGGCCAAGCCACAGCCCTGTGTGTGAATGGACATGCAGAGCAGTGGCTTGGGAGCAAGCCTGCTCCGGTGCCCCCATAGCAAGCTTATTGATTAATATGCATTATTGTTAATGTAGATCTCTCATGGTTGGGAGGATACTATATCATAAATATCCAATCCTTGGAGGGGAATGCATGTTTTAATGTTCTGTGTTTTGTTTTTCATCAGTCGACAATATGTGAAAAAATATGTGAAATTACTTTTTAACATTAGATTTGTGTAATAAATATTAAGATTTTAACAAGAATTTAGAGTTGTAAGTTCATGTTGCACCATGAAAGTCCTGGGTGCCTCAGCCCTTTTCCAAATGTTGAATCTTGATCTATAGGTACAGTTATCAATTTCTATCTGTGTAGAACATATTACTAGTCTACTCATCATGTTTATGCCTCATGTGCATTATGTATATATATGAATTAAATGAATACTCTTTATGTTTTTAGAACAATGTCATCAATTAAATATTATTTATTTACAACTTATCTCCACTATACAATTGCTTCATTTAAAGTCCCAACTATCCTTTATCTTTTAATTTTATTACCGGGATGGAAGCACCATGATGTGCTTCATTTAAAGTCCCAAACCCCCCTCTTGTTTACATATTACTAGTTGTACTTTATAACATTTGATGTTGGCCTACTATTGGCACATTATGAGCAATGTTTTTGTTTGTTTATATGGTACGTTATAGTGGATTTTTCAATCCTATCGTGGCCTACATTCATTATGCTGACAAACCATTCTGCCAAGCAAAGCTCCCAGTTAACCCAGCACCAGTTTTGGAACCCCTTATTAAAGTGTTACTGAACCCACAACAGTAAAAGCAGTCTGTATATACAGTAAAGCATGCTTGTTATACTTGCTGTGGAACCTAAGGGGTTAATCCTCTTCATTGTGTAAAAAGGCTGTTTGATTCTGTGTAGATATAGTGAATGCAGGGTCCTGGGTTTACTAACCTTTTTAAGACATGGGCATATTTGGGGCATTATTTCTTGCCCACTTCCCTACCAACATCATCTGTTTTACTGTTGAGTCACATTGCAGGTTTGCACTTCAGTTCCAAGTATTGATCCTTGGCCGGGTCTTTTTATTTTATATTTTGTTTAGTACTATCCTGTGTTTCACTGCTTCCGAAGGTGTTCACTGCTTCCCAAACTTTGTCCTCGGGAGCCCTGATTAGGGTTTTGTCTTGGACAGTGTCTTGCCCCCTGCTTGGGATCCTAGCCCCTGTAAGGTTGGGCAACTGCTATGCTCCCCCCCCCCCCCACACTTTTTTTTCCTCTCCTTTTCTTTTTTGGCCTTATGATTATTTTGACTGCATATAATATTCTCTTTTGCTCTCCCACTTCTTCTCCCTTTCTCCCTCCCCATTCCTTCTTTTCTATCCATGGGGGTTGATACAACTCCAAAATGTCAACCTTAAAGAGGGATTCCACCAAAAAAATAAATATTAAAAGCCAGCAGCTATAAATACTACAGCTGCTGACTTTTAATAAATGGACACTCACCTGTCCCGGGTTCCAGCGATGCCGGCAGCCGAGGCCGATCGATCGCTCGGCCCTCGGCTGCTGCCGCCACCATTCTAGGTGAGAGAATCAGGAAGTGAAGCGAATCAGCTTCACTTCCCGGTTCCCTACTGCGCATGCGCGAGTTGCGCCGCGCAATAGGAAATCTCCGCGCTGTCACTGGGACCCGTGTGTGTCCCAGCAGACAGCGCGGCAGGGCAGAAAATGGCGTAGACTCCCACAGGAGTCTATGCCCGGAAGTGGGTGTAAATACCTGTCTTTGACAGGTATCTCCACCCCCCTCCCCCCTGAAAGGTGTCAATTGTGACACCGGAGGGGGGGGGAGGGATCCGATCAGCGGAGGTTCTACTTTAGGGTGGAATCCCACTTTAATCAGCTTTCTTTGCACCCTCCATGATGGTCCATCTAAGGATGGGTTCATACCTATGCGAATTGGATGTGGGTTTCCAGACAGGAGAGTGTCACCGGCTTGCAGTGGAGTGGGGCAGCCGCGGAACAGACAGTAAAAGGGTCCTGTCCATTTTTGGTACAGTTTCAGGTCCCAATTCAGGCAAAAATTCAGACCTGATTCGCCCCTGAAATGGTGAACAGGGACACACTGGACCCCCTGCTGCGGGCCTCTCCGCACATAGCGTGAACCCACAAATTTCAGAAACTGAACTCCCCTCAAAAAAGAGTTAAGACTGCCTCACAAAGTAAATTTCAGGGCTTGTTCGTGTGTGTTTTTCTGTACCACACAAAAATGTGCTGCCTTTTGTAGATGCCCGTGGATGCCATTCATTCCGAATGACACCCCCATGCATATAGCAAATGCATATACATTTGTGCTGGTTAAAATGCGTGGTATGTGTTTTGGTGCTGCTCAATTTTAGTAATTATGCCGGTACCCTTTTACGCGTTTTACACATATAGAGTAGCTCATTAAAAAGAAGTGATGTCAGGCAGAGCGTATGCGCGAGAGCTCCGACATGGCCGCTTGAGCCAAGAGCTCCGCTCCACCCCGGACCGCCGATCCTGCTAACGCCACTCACAGCTACCGTAGCGCCCCCCCCCCAGCTACACCCCCGAGCGTGGGAAAGGACGAGGAACAGCAGCGGATGCCTGGTCCCCCCGCCAGACGGGATTTAGGGCCGCAATTCAATCGTTCAGCGGAGAGAGGGTGTACCAAGATGGCCGCCGCCACCTCAACTGCACAGCCACATGCGGCCTACACAGACAAACCGCCAGATCACAGGCAAGTGCTGACCCCCGCCACACTATCCTATTCCCAAGTGGCACAGAGCGGCTCCCAACGCCTCCAAAAACCCTCTGGCGAACCCCGCTTGCCTCAGGCCCCATCACCAGCGTCCACTGAATCCTTAATAGGCCAACACATGGAGGACTTCCCTCTATCCCCGGAGGGCCCCCCCCCCCACGCCGCAGCCCCAGGGACCTGCATCTCCATACTTCTCCCTGACCGACATTTCCGCTCTCCAAAAAATTTTTTTTCCTAATTCTCTGAATTACTTGAAAGAGGGCTGGCTAATACTGCTACCCAGATTACCAATAACATAAAATTGGACTTTGCAAATCTGGGAACCAGAATCGAGGCCATAGAAAACAAAATGGACACCACGGTCTCCAGGACCAACCAAAATGAGGCCCACATTAAAACTATTCAGGAACAACTAGGCGTTGCCATTGCAAGAATCGACGACCTTGAGAATAGGTCCAGGAGGTACAACTTCCGAATCCGCGGCCTACCGGAATCCATTTCTGACATTCCCCTTACTGTTCGGGACATTATCTCCCAGCTGGCCCCACAGATCCCGCCGCAATGACTGGAACTGGACAGGGCGCACCGTGCCCTAGGGCCCCCCAGAAAGGATGGCTCCCCCCGGGACATAATTGTTAAACCCCATTTTTATGCAATTAAAGAAGAAGTAATGCGTCAATCCAGAGCACAACCAGACCTACAATTTCAGGGCCACCGCATACAAATATTCTCAGACCTTGCTCCCTCCACTATACAAAAGAGGAGGTCTCTCAAACCACTTCTGCTTGTGCTCAACCAGCAAGACATAAAATATCGATGGACTTTTCCGTTCGCAGCGAAGTTCTCTCTCAACGGGAAATCATACACTTTTGCCAACGTGATGGAAGGAGAAAAACTCTTTCTACATCTGAAGCTGATTTCTCAGGAGATCCCCATGGACTTCTCCTCATCTTCAGCCGGATATGCCAAGAGACCCCCCCGACCAGCCCTGTCTCCCCTCTCTGGCTCAATGGTCGCACCAAGAAGAGCAAAGAAGGAGGCCCCCCCCTGAAAGATGACTGCGGAGAAGTCTGACTCTTCATTACTCTCCCCTTTGCAGAGTGGATTTCCACGGGCATCAGCCCTCTTGACGGACGTAGCGGAAGGCTCCCGTCTCACAGTTTGTTTGACACTTTTTCTCCTAAACATGTTTGTTGATTTCCCAGTATAGGGCCCCATGGCAGTTTAGTGGGGTAGCCCCCCCCACCCCCACAGGGGTTATGTTTCATCTGAGTACCACTAGCATCTCCCTCGCAGCGCCCGGGATGTGTAGGAAGAGAACCACAGCCCGCTCCACGACCCGAGCCTTTCACTGCATATCTTCCCCAGGTCAGCACAGACCTGCTTGTCATGATTAGGCCCTCTGCCTGCATAAGTTATCATTGCGCTAGCAGGTTGTATGGACTACAAATTTCCATGTACCCCTTTCTCTACTTTTAGACTCATCTGATCCGTATTAAGTTAGTTTGGGGGCGGGGGGAGGGACTGGGTATCCTCTGACCTGCAGATCGGGGGTTTGCCCCATATTCCCTTTTTCCACACCAAGGTCTCAGGGCACAGATCCTCGGGTGAGACCCCAGCCGGGTTTGGAGGGGTTATCTCCTCATACAGAAGAAAAACACTAGAAATAGTTGGGGTCCAACAGCTTGCAGGATATAGTTGTTTTCAACTAAATGGTGTTATGTTTAAAAGTTTTACATTGGTTCTTTATTTTTCTGTTAGGGTCCGGGGTGGTCCCTATGCACTCTCACCCATCTCCTAGAGGTAGTTTCTGTCTCTACGACATGGGCCTTTGGGCGAACCCTAGGATCGTCCAAACTAACCACGACGGTGGTCGGCGGGATCTTTCACACCGGCCCACCGTCAGTCTTCGCAGAAGACGTGTCTCTCGGTTTTGTGTCTCCTTTCCCTCCCCTCCCTCATGTTCTTTCCTCCTCTCTCCTCAAGCGTTTCCGCGGACGAGTGAAGTCTCCAGATCCAGGGATCTACTCGACTACCATATCAGACTAGATGTATCGGACCAGAGCGTCTACACCCTAAGGGTAAGTGGAAGTATTCGGTTGAGCAATCCCCCCTCTATGTCCTAATGGCTAAAACACCCCCTAATATCAGGGACCTGAGACTGGATTCACACAATGTCCAAGGACTAAATTCCCCCAGGAAGAGGAGAATAACCTTCGAACGTTACCGAGCCCTAAAAATTTATGTGGTCCTGTTGCAGGAAACGCACTTCTCTATTCGATATAGACCCAAATTTATCCACTCTTCCTACCCCACATTTTTTCTGGCAAATGCCCCTACCAAAACTAAGGGGGTAGCGATCCTCTTCTCTAGAAACTGTAACTTCACACACATTTCAGAATACAGGTTCATACTAGTGAAGGGGACGTTTGAAGGAATACTGTACGCCATAGTTTCCTATTATGCTCCCAATAAAGGACAAGCCAAATTCTTCCAGACTCTCTACTCGACACTGGGTCCACTGCTAGAAGGCAAAATTATCATGGGCGGGGACTCCAATGTTGCATTTGACCAGGGGCTTGACAAGACTAAACCCCCCTAAAGATCAAGCAACGAGACCCTCCAAAATGAGCAGTAAAATAGCAAAATTTCTCCACTCCAAGAGCCTAGTGGATATCTGGAGGGAATTAAACCCTAAGAGTAGGGACTATACACATTACTCATCTCCACACCAGTCATACGCCAGGATCGATCACATCCTAGTTCCCCCATCGCTGGTTCCCCTGGCCCTTAAAGCGTCCATTATAGACTCCCCATGGTCGGACCACTCAATGGTCCTTCTCTCCCTTCGCAATATTTTCACCAACAAAGGGGGAACGCACTGGCGTTTAAATGAGTCTATCCTCAGTAACCCTGTTAACGCCAAATGCATAGCCGACTCTATCAAAGCCTACTTTTCCACCAACACAACAGAAAGTATCTCCCCAGAAATTCTCTGGGCTGCCCATAAAGTCACCATTAGAGGAGAACTTATTAAGCTCTCATCCCGCCTCAAAAAAGAAATTTGCAGACCTTAAAAGGGCTCACAAGAACCACCCTTCGAAGGCCTCAGCAGACCAATTAGACGCAACTAGACTAGAACTCAACTTAAAACTCACCGCATCAGCAGAGAAACACCTTAGATGGAGTGGGGCCAAATACTACCTACACAAAGACAAGATAGGATCTATGCTAGCGCGTAAACTCACACCTAAATCTAAAACGTTCTCCTTCCCCAAACTGAGACTGAATGGCCAACCCCCCACCACCAACCCGACTAAGATCTTGAGGGCATTTCATGATTTCTACGCCAAACTATATAGCCAAGACGCCACAACGAAAGCCCCACTGCTGACATCCTTTTTTCAAAGCCTCAGGTTGCCAACCTTAACCCCAGCCCATAAGGACATTATGGAAGACTCCTTTACGGTGGAGGAAGTTCTGGCGGTCATCAAGGACTTGAAATCTGGATCGGCCCCTTGCCCAGACGGGCTGTCCACACCTTACTATAGGACCTTTGGGGATATACTAGCCCCGCACATGGCCAAATTTTTCAATTTCAAAACAGAGGGATCCCCTCTAGACCCACACCTCAACACTGCCTACATCACAGTGATTCCCAAACCCAACAAAAACCACAAAGAAGTTGAAAATTTTAGGCCCATCTCCCTCATCAATAGTGACCTCAAAATTCTGACCAAAATTTTAGCTAATCGCCTCTCTTCCTTTATTAAAAATTACATTCACAAAGATCAAGTGGGCTTTATCTCAGGCAGACAGGGACCTGACCAAATTAGAAGAGCGGTTGACATTGTCTCCCTCCTCCAATCGGGCTGGAACGGCAAACAAGCTCAGGAAGGGATGCTTCTATCCCTAGACCTACACAAGGCTTTTGATGCCATAGACTGGAAATACATTTTCATCCTACTAGACAAATGGGGATTTGGTCCCCGCTTTAAAGGGATCCTGGGCTCTTTGCACTCTAACCCTAAAGCCATGATTTGCATACAAGGCCAACACTCCGAACCACTAGCAATAGCCATTGGAACCCGGCAGGGCTGCCCGCTCTCCCCCCTAATCTTTGCAATGGCAATAGAGACCCTGGCCATTGCAATTCGATCAAACCCAGACATACAAGGTGTCACGGATGGGAAACAAACCCATAAATGCGGTCTATTCGCCGATGACCTACTCCTCTTCCTGACTTCACCGACCACCTCCCTCCCCAACCCAACAATGTAAACTACTTCAGGAATTCTCAGTCGTCTCAGGACTCACAGTAAATTACACTAAATCCCATGCCCTGAATATTTCTCTCAGACCTGAAACTAAATCAGCTCTGCAGAGCGCTTTTAAGTTTAAATGGAGCGATTCCTCCATAGAATACTTGGGAATCAACCTTACGGCCAAGATAGAGCAGTTATATGAGGCTAACTACCCCCCCTCCCATGTATCGAAAGCTCGAAGAGGACCTGGGACACTGGGAGAAAGGTGAATTGTCATGGCTAGGAAGGATATACTCTATTAAAATGATCTTACTCCCGAGATTGCTCTACCTTTTCAGGGCCCTACCCATTTATATCAAACTAGATCACTTACGGTCTTTCCAAGCCAACATAAACAAATTTGTATGGGGAGGGAGAGGCCACAGGATCCCCCAGAGGACCATGTACAACCACAAATCTCAGGGGGGTTTGGTTTCTCCCGAGACTGCTCTGGTACTTTCAGGCAGCAAGAATAGCACAGCTATCCACAGTATACAGTAGAATTGAAAAACCAGACTGGGTCTCCCTGGAGAGTCAGGCCGTCCCGGCTTATACCATTGATTTTCTTCTCTGGTCCCCTCCCAGGCTTCGACCCCCTATTCTCTCCCCAATTCTCTCACAATCGATTCAGCTATGGGACAGGATGAAAAAATGCCCCACCTCATATCACCCCTAAAACCTTTGGCTCACATGTTCAACAACCCAAATTTCCCACCAGGCCAGGATATCAAAGTTTTTAGATGGTGGCTCGACAAGGGTCTATATAGACACGGGCACTTTTTGGATGCTCATGGCCCTATCACATTGTGACATTGTGTGAACCAGCTTGAGATGCCTCCCTCAGAACGATTTAGATTCCACCAGATCCGTCATTTCTTACTAAAGTTATGGACGGATAAGCAGGCTTCCTCAGGCTGCACCCCGTATGAATCATGGTGCGGACAGGCCACGGATCAGAGAGGGGCAGTCTCAGTTGTATACAAGGCAATTGCTCATCAACCGAATAAATCCACTTACATGACGGCTTGGGAGACTGACCTAGCAATCAACATGTCCATGGAGCAATGGCAGGCCTCCTTCTCCAGAGCCTTTAAAGGCATCAGAAATGTTTCACTAATTGAGGCCAACGTAAAGGTCCTTACCAGATGGTACTTAACTCCCTCGAGACTCTCTTTAATGTATCCCGCAGCTGACCCCAAATGCTTCCGGGGATGCCAACTGGTCAGGTCCATGGCCCACATCTGGTGGGAATGCCCCAGAATAAGGCCTTTCTGGAAAAAAATCCTGGCCTTAATAAGGAAAATCACAAATCTTATCCCGAGAAGCCCTGCCATTGCTCTCCTTAATGCTAATCTTCCTAAGATCCCGAAACACACTCGTAAACTAATTCAATTTATATTCCTGGGTGCCAAAATTACAATAGCCAAAGCATGGAAACTCCCCAGAGTCTCCTTAGCATATACCATTAAAAAAAATTCTTGGATAATGTTACAAGAGAAACTTACTGGCATACTACTAGACTCCACAGCCCAGTTCGAGGCTACATGGGAGCCTTGGGCTCAATACATGGGCATATCGCTGATTCCAGGAATCCAGCCCTAGATTCCCGGACCTCTCTTGGATGTGGGTGTCGCTCGCCCGCGGACACGCTTCCCCCCTTCCTCCCCTCTCCCACCTACCCGCGCCCCCTATCCCTTGTCTGTCTGTACAGAGTTTCCATTTGCTCCCTCAACCTCCAGGACCTTTTACATACCCCATTTTTATTAGCTGTATAGAGCTGGAGCGATGAGGTGTTGGAGCGTTAGACACACCCCTGTCAGAGTCCCCCTCCTACATTACAGTTAATGTCCTTCACCCTTTGTACAGGACGCAAGACACCACGGGGCTCTCACCCTGCACAGTATGATCCCAGTTGGGGTGCAGGTGAGGCCCAGCAGGTGTTCCTCAGGTAAAACCTGAAGATTACATAAGTAATTGAGAGGGGAGACTTTAATCACAAATACTTAAATCCTAGTTTCATGTTATCTTCTAAGTAACCATTTCTGAATATGTTAACAGTGTCTTATGCCTTCGACACGAAATGAGCGATAACTGTACTGTGTTGTATTGTTCTCTCTGTTTTGTAAACTAAGTAAAAATTTTGAAAGTAAAAAGAAGTGATGTTTGGGAATGCGCAAACAAATAGTGTACACTCTGATGCACCTCCTGGTGTGAAAGAGCCCTCAGACTGGTGTTCCCCTGGGATTGTGCAAGGTTCTAAAGGGTGCCTTGACCGGAAAAAGGTTGGAAAATACTGATCTAAACTGTAATATATGAAAATATATGGTGGGTAATGGCCTTTTGAGTTGCTACAACTACCATTTCTGAAAACAGCGATCATTCCATGGCATTGCTTAGATTACACATCTTCCCTAATCTATTGTCAGGTAGACAACTGAACCTTTTGACGATATCTGTAATGTATATGCTTTGGCTTGCATTTTAGATTGCGTTATTGTGCATTTATAATGTGAAGATACTGAAAAAACAAAAGATAATACGGCGCACTCTGAATATGACAAGTAAACAAACACATATAGTGTTGAATGGGAATAAACATAGAGCATAAATAGTATTAATGACCACAATGGGCTGTTACAGTCAGTAATGTCCATGAAGTATAAGGTAAAATAATTAAAATAGTTAAAATAATTAACAAAAAAAACTGTCCATAGGGGGCTGCCAGTTCCGATTAGAAATGTAAAAAGTACTCTGAAAAAGACAAATGGAAGAGGAACGGCACCTTCTAAGTGCAGTAAAACAGTAAATTTGAATAAAATTTTAAAGCGGTTCTCCACCCTAAAGTGGAAGTTCCGCTCATGTGATCCCTTCCCCCTCCGGTGCCACAATCGGCACCTTTCAGGGGGGAGGGGGGTGCAGTTACCTGGATAATCCAGGTATCTGCACCCACTTCTGGGACAGACCGCCGCAGACTGCTGCAGATGCCCCCCCCCCCCCCCCCGTTGTGTTCTGGGAAACACACAGTTCCCAGGACACACTGGGGACCAGCAGAGATGCGCAGCGCGACTCGCGCATGCACATTAGGGAACCGGGCAGTGAAGCCGCAATGCTTCACTTCCCGATTCCCTGACAGAGGATGGCGGCGGGGGCAGCAGAGAGACGAGCGATCGCTCGTCATCTGCCACCGACATCGCTGGACCCTGGGACAGGTAAGTATCCATTTATTAAAAGTCAGCAGCTACAATATTTGTAGCTGCTGGCTTTTAATATTTTTTTTAAAGGTGCAGAACCGCTTTAAAAATCAATACACTCACAAAAGTGGTTCATAGATGGCCATAGTAATATCTTCAGCATCCGCTAGTCGCCGTCAGAGAGGAGAGGCCATCAGCTGTAGATCTTCTACTGACCTGTGATTTTGCCAGCCCTCATCATGGTATTATCACATGGTAGCTAGAGTTTTCAAGACCCGTGAGAAACCTACTAATAGACAGCCAATGGTAAATGTCATTATTGCCTTGTAGTGGTATGAGCACCCAAAGAAAAACCATCCCAATCCAGAGGAGAGAAGACCCAAGGCCCAATTTATTTATTCTACAGTGGATTGGCTTTGGGGAGGATGGTGGGGAAGGATGTAAAGCTTTGTAGGGGTGGGCCCCTGCTAGATATCAGCTTTATTGAGCAGGTATACTTAATAAAATGGTCCCTGAGTATATGTGTTACAGACTTGCTAACATTACAGAGAAATTGCAGAATTTGGAAAACAGATTATCACAACATTACTTTCTACTATACAAATAAGAAAATTCAAAACTTTACTCATTGCTGTGACATTTGCAGAGCTGAGATATATGCTGGCAGAAGAGACTGAAGATAAATGTCAGCTTCTGAAACTCCTCTTACATCTGACTAAATTCAAGTTGTTATTTGTAGCAGATGGTATTTCTCAAAGATTAGAATGTTTGATGGGTACCGACAGCTATGGCTGCAGTAAATGGCATCTTTACAAAAGTTCTGGTTAAGGTAGCAAAGAGTTCTGACATAATGTGTTTCTGGTCTTCTCCGACTAAATGCTCCAAATTTTGGGACAGCTGTCTGTGAAATGTAATTTTAAATGATTTTACTTTATATTCATTCAGTAGGTTTGGTGGTGCTGAAAGCCCAGAGCATACTATAATTACTGTATTCAGTCTTCTGATTATAATGTGGTGCCCGATTCACAAGTCTAAAATGTAATTAGTATTCTGCAGCATTGAAAAATCAGACGCCTCTTTTACAGACTTATGGTTATGAAGCACTTATGAGAAATTCTGCATATAAATAATGAAGTAAGTATATATTAATATTTGTACAAGGTGGAACAAAAAAAAAAAAGTTAATAATTACCATTGTAGTAAAGGGCTTAAGATATGGGATATGAAATTTTATTTTGTTATATGGTGCATGAGTAAACTACTAATTTCTTGCCTTCTAAAGAAGTCCTTGGGGAATTTTAATTTTTCAGGAATAAAAAAAAATGTATTATGTATGAACACAACAAACCACATGACCATATAAAGTCTATCTCTTAAAGACCTAACTGAAAGGGTTTCTGGCAGCTGGAAAGTTTGCAGATATGCATGTCATTTTGGAGTCTGGGATTTAGTATTTCTTGTGGTATGTCTACGCTGCAGGAACTTCTGATGCTTCTTCTACTGCTGTCCCTTCAGCTGCTTTCTTTTTCATGTGTTCTGTGGATCCCTGTGTTCTGTTTCCAGATTCCCACCCTGAGTCCCAGCATGTATTTATTTTACACAACTAAGATGCATGTGAAGTGCAAGGCCTAAATTTCCCAAATAGGTCCCATACTTTAGCAATTTATTGACTCATGGGTAAAATCATGTTAGATATATACGTATCCTGCTTTTCCTGAGCTCACTTGAACTCTATAATCTTACCTTGCTGAGATTTGCTCTACACGTTATTTCTGACACTTGACTTTCATAACTCTAATGCCGGGAACACGCGACCAGACTTTCCAGCAGACTAGGTCCGAAGGGATTAGTCCGTCAGACAATCCGATCGTGTGTGGGCTAGTCCGATCGTTTTTTGAAAAAAAAAAAATCAGACGGACCTAGAAATAGAACATGTTTCAAATCTATCCGACGGACTCGATTCCGACAGACAAAAATCGGGAAAACCATTCGTCTGTGTGCTGGTCCAAGGTACCAAATACAACGCAAGGGAAGTTATTGGCTACTGGCTATTGAACTTCCTTGTTTAGTCCCGTTTACGTCATCACGTTCAAAACGAACGGAATTTCGAACGGACTTAGTCTGTTTGTGTGTGGCCAAGTGCGTTCATTCGGAAAGTCCGTCGGGAAGACCGGCGGACCTAGTCTACCGGAAAGTCCGGTCGTGTGTATGCAGCATTAGTAGTAACTCCTGGCATGACATAAGGCCACACTCTAGTGTCTTGCATTGATGCTGCTTGTCCCAAATTGATCCTTGGCTACTTTGTTATGCTTTTTCCTTTTGTGTGGACTATAGCTACTATAAATAGAGTGTTCTGCTTCTGCAGCAGTAACAATATTGTCTGAGTTGTGTCAACCATTTATAATATACGCTCTTCCTAAGTATATTGTAACGTGAGGGATCATTAGCTCAGTGGTAGAAATGTTTTCAAGTGATTCACATCAGTCAGCACTTCAGTTTTAGGGCATGGTAGGATAACAGAAAGTCCACACAGTGGTTTATCTCCAGTAAATACAAATACATGGAAAATGCTAGGCCATCTGGCTCTTAAGCTCTCACTTAGCTTTAGTTGCAGTACCTCTGCTCTTTATGCTGCTCACCCAGGCCATAGGTTCTTCAGTGCAAACAGCTTCACTCTAGCACCCACAGCTCCAATCAGGCCTGAGTCCTCAGGCCATTACCGGTCTTTTGCAAATACACATGCTCTGGCTGCCCCATGCAGTCTCAGACTCCTGGAGACCTCCTGTCTCTCTTGGGTGGAGCAGTCTCCAACTGGGAGTCCTGAGGTATTCCTAAACCTCCATTATAGCACACACCCTGCCGGTCCCCCACAAAACCTCTTATCAATACCATGTCATGGATATTGATTTAAAGCAGCTGTGCAAAGTACATTAAAACCTGAAAACATGGCCTGTTGGGGGTACTTGAGGACTGAGGTTGAGAACTACTGCTATAACTGATCACTTTCACAGCAACAATGTCTTGTACCGACACAATATACATTGATCAAAAGGGCAGAAACTCAAAAATAAAATCAAAACATAAATCTGTCCAGCACTTAAACTTATTAAAGCGGAGTCCCACCCAAAAATGGAACTTTCGCTTTAAGTACAGGTGACCCCCTGACATGCCACATTTGGCATGTCATTTGTTTTGGGAGGGTGGTTACCCTCTTTTTAGAGGGTCCCAGCTCCCACTTCCTCCCGGGGCACCGCAGCGCTGGAAGCAAGTTCACCTCTCCCCACCTCCCTCTCGGCAATCATCTAGGACACATCACATGTCCCAGATGATTGCCCAGCCAGTCACAGTGTGTGCCCTGCTGTGAAGCCACAGCCGGGTGCCCACAGTGACATTGCCGGTGCCGCAAAGAGGAAGGGGATAAGAGCGGGGCTTCGTTCACCCGCATCGCTGGACCATGGGACAGGTGAGTGTGCGATTAATAAAAGTCAGCAGCTACACTTTTTCTAGCTAATGACTTTTATATGGGTGGAACTCTGCTTCAAGCAACAATTCACAAATTACAATATACAGCAAATTAAAATAAAAGCAATAATCATTATTTTATTAGCCGACACTTTGACTACTAGCAGAACAAAAGACAAATTATCTGCAAGCCATTTTGCAAAAAAAACAAAAAACTGATTCAGTTTTAAATGTCATGAATTCTTTCATAACATGAGTTTTCTTTTAACAGCTAAAATATCCTTTCCCACTACAAAATATATAGCAAAGGTGAGTGTTGTGGATATTTGGGAGTGAACACAAGTTTTCTCCTGGAGGAGTAGATGCTATCATGTATTTATGTGCAAAGGTGCTGCAAAATAATTCTGGTATTTTTGGGTGTTCTATATACATATTACTTTCTTCCTAAGCAAGCATATTATTGCCCAATACATTCCTTTTTGTATCACTTGTGCAGTGTACGGTATGTGCCGTGTGTAGCTTTGGATTTCTGGTGAAATTCCCCAACTCAAATCTGCTTGGGTTCAGCAAATGCCATGTTTATTTTAATTTTTACACATCATAACTAATATACGGTAAGTATAATTATTACCACATCTGTGCTTGCTACATTTTGCATTGTACATTTTATCATTTCATTACTGTTGTAAAATCAACCATTTCTTGTAGTCAAAAATCATCAAATAAAATACTAACTATTATTATATATTCTTCAGTTTTTTTTTTCTCTCTTTGTCCAAGATGCTTTAATAATAAGAATCCAATAAATGAAGTTTGTGACCTAAAAAAAATCCATTATTTATTAGACAGAAATTATTCCATTATTTTAATAATTAACCTTTTGTTGAGCTTTAAGGAGTTCATTAACCTTTATGCTTCAGTCATTTGGATGCATAAGACTTCTGTTTATCATACAAATTCATTCATAGTATTAGTTCAAATGGCAAGTTGCAAACAAACACTGTGGCATGGTGACAGAGACTTAATGCTTTCAGCCATCTGTCTGGTTACAGACATTGCAATCAAGACATGCTCAAGAATTGGCCCTTGGAGCTCTTATATTTGCAGAAAATGGTTTTGATCAACCAAAGAGGCTACCATGACCAATATGCTACCATCATTGCATCTCCGCAAGCGTGATTTTTCCTGCAGGTGGAATCACACCCAGGACAGTAGAATACCTCTTGAATTCTTTAAAAACAATTTCTGCTTTCTGTCCATTGTGAGAAGTGGTCAGAAGAGATTGTGAGAGCTCACTTGAATGCATACTTCTATGCATCAAAGAAATCCTTTCTCATAGTTTGCTTTCTGGATGCAGCAGGTGTAAATGTGGCTGCTAGGCATAATCAGATCAGTCTACATGTAGTCTTTTCTGATCTGCAGAGAACCATGAAATTTAGGAAACAAGCCAATCTAAATTCGTAAATATGTGCAAATTGACAAACCTGCATGCAAGGGCTCATTATTATTATTATTATTATTATTATACAGGAGTTATATAGCGCCAACAGTTTGCGCAGCATTTTACAACATGAGGGCAGACAGTACATGTACAATACAAATCAATACAGGAGGGATCAGAGGGCCCTGCTTGTTAGAGCTTACAATCTAGAAGGGAGGGTCAAGTGGAAATAAAAGGTAATAATTGTGAGGGGTGAGCTGATGGAGAAAATGAAAATACAGTTGTTAGGTGTGGTTAGGGTAGGCTTCTCTGAAGAGAAGGGTTTTCAGGGATCGTCTAAAAGCTAATAAAGTAGGAGATAAGCGGACAGATTGGGGTAGGGCATTCCATAGGATTGGAGATGTTTAGTATATATCCTGGAGGCGAGCATGGGAGGAGTAGACGAAGAAGCTAGAGAGCAGGAGGTCTTCAGAGAAACAAAGAGAATGAGTAGGTTGGTATTTAGAGACTAGGCTAGTGATATACCTGGTGGCGAAATTGTGGAGGCCTTGTACATAGTTGTTAGTATTTTGAAATTAATTCTTTGGCTGAACGGAAGCCAGTGGAGAGATTGACAGAGAGGTGTAGCAGACACAGAGCGATTGGTAAGGTGGATGAGTCTGGCAGCAGCATTCTTGATGGATTGAAGAGGTGATAGACAATGTAGAGGTCAGCCAATGAGAAGGGAGTTGCAGTAGTCAAGGTGAGAGATAACCTGCAAGTGAATTAAGAGCTTTGTTGTGTCATTGGTTAGAAAGGGGCGTATTTTGGAGATGTTACGGAGGTTGAGGCGGCAGGATTTGGACAGTGATTGGACGTGTTGCTTGAAGGAGAGTTCAGAGTCCAGAACTACACCTAGAACCTTGGCGTGAGGGGTGGGCTTATAGTTGTGCCATCGATTTTGACAGAGAGATCAGGGGAAGGGGTATATGGGGGAGGAAAAATTATAAGTTCAGTTTTGGATAGATAGTAAATTAGTGATACGTGAGGAGACAGAGGGAGTGAGCTGTGGAGTAGAGAAATAGATTTGGGTGTCATCAGCATAGAGGTGGTATTGGAAGCCATGGGAGGTTATCAGTTGACCCAGGGAGGAGGTGTAGATTGAAAATAGGAGAGGTCCAAGAACAGAACTTTGGGAGACTTCAACAGAGAAAGGAAGAGGAGAGGAGGAAGAAGAGTTGTAAGAAATGCTAAAGGTGTGGTTGGATAAGTAGGAAGAGAACCAGCGAAGAGTACATCACAGAGACCAAAGGCATGGAGTTTTTTGAGGAGAAGGGGGTGGTCAACAGTATCGAAGGCAGCAGAGAGGTCCAGGAGTAGGGAGTAGGAGTACAGAATAGTGTGGATTGGTTTTGCCATTAGTAGATCGTTTGTTAGTTTTAGGAGAGCAGTTTCTGTGGAGTGTTGAGGACAAAATCCAGACTGAAAGGGATCGAGAAGGCTATTATCAGTGAGGTGGATGTTCAGTCGGTTGTAGACCAGACATTCGAGGAGTTTGGATAAGAAGGGGTGCAAGGAGATGGGGCGTAGGTTGTTAAGATTCAATTGGATCTGACAAGTGCATGTTTTAGAGAGTTGGGGAAGATGCCAGAAGAGAGGGAGAGATTGAAGATGTGGGTTAGAGAGTGTAGCATAGAGCCAGAGGGAGAACATAGTATTTGTGAGGGAATAGGATACAGAGGGTAGGTGGTAAGGTGGACATTACCAAGTTTAGCAACCTTGTCTATAGTGGTGGGTTTGAAAGAGGGAAGTAATGATTGTGCCTATGGGCATGAAGTTTAAAGCGTGGGCAGTATCGGAACAGTAGAGATCTCCTTACGAATTGTATCAATCTTCTATTTGAAGTGATTGGCGATCTCCTGGGCAGTGAGTGAGTTGGCAGGTGGAGAACAAAGTAGAGAGTTGAAGTTAGAGATTAGTTGACAAGGACAGGATGATAAGTTGCTAATGAGGTTGATAAAATAGGTCTGCTTGGCAGAGAGGAGGCTGGAATTGTATTTTTGAAGGGCAGATTTATATTGTTTGAAATCTCTCTGAGACTTAGTCTTATGCCACAGATGCTCATGAGCATGACTATGTTTATTCAGACTTCTAGTATCATCTATTTGCCAATGTTGAAGGGGTTGAGGCCTGATTCTGTGTGTAGTGAGGGGGGGGGCAGTGAGTCCAGTGAGGCTAGAAGTGAAGCGTTGTTGTCAGGGACATGGCTGTCACAGTACTGGCAATGCCGCCCAGAACACTCATGGACACTCACGGAGGGTCCCAAGACGTGCACGAGCATGCACCGTGCATCAGCACACATTGGCGCATGCTGGTTCCATCAGCACACATTGGCGCATACCGGTGCGCATCAGCGTGCATACCGGTGTGCTTTGGCACACGCTCAATACTGCATGTGCAAGATGGCACTGGCTTGACAGACGCTGGTGCCAGTGGCCCTATTTTAGCAGGCCTGTAACCACAGGACATTGCTGGATTATCTCCTCAGCTCCCTTGTGTTCCTTGACCTTGCTTCCTGATCTGAGATACCCGTTGTGACCCAGCTTGCCTTGACCTTGCTTCCTGATCTCCCAGCCTGACACTTGACCTGCTCCTGGACTTTGCTTCTGCTTCCTGATCTTCCAGCTTGACCTTCGGCTTGTACCTGGACCCTGCCTGTGTTTGACCTTGGCTCGCGCCTGTGCATTCTCTGGACTGATCTATCTGTGTATGACCCCTGGCCTGGCTCCTGGTTTCTCCATCTGAACACAGCAAGTTCTGCTCCGCCTGCTCCGGCCATCCCTCAGCGGCTGAGCTCATCGAACTGCAAGCAAGCACCTGGCCAACCATGCTTCTTTGGGGACCGTGCTTCCTGGTCCCAACTTCAGGAATGAGCTGCACTTAGCCGCAAGGGGAGCCCTCTTAGCATCTCCATCTCCATACATGCACCTGACAGTTGTAGACAGAATTGGCTAGGTTGGTTCTGGATAGGGGTGGGATTTTGTCATAGAGGTTGTCGATAGCAGAGTAGAGAAGAGAAGGGTTGAGATGACGTAGGTTTCTGTGGGTAACTTTTAGGTCGGCTGGAGGGAGAGGAGGTGGAGGAGAGGGAGAGAGTGAAACTAATAAGGTGGTGATCAGAGAGAGGGAATGGATAGTTAGAGAGGTTGCATGGAGTGCAAAGGTGAGAGAAAACGAGGGCAAGGGTATTGCCTTTGGAGTGAGTAGGAGCATGTATCCACTGCTTCAGGTCAAAAGAGGAGGTTCGGCTGAGAAGTTTGTAAGGGGCAGGAGTGTTAGTATTAATAGGGATGTTGAAGTCCCCGAGAATGATTGTGGGGATTTCAGAGGAAATAAAGTAGGGTAGCCAGGCAGAGAAGTCATCAAGAAAGGTTGATACTGGTCCAGGGGGCCTGTAGATCATAGTTATCCTTAGAGAAACTGTAGTGAAAAGAGAGTGACAGAGTGGGAGGTGGCTGAAGTACCTGAAAGGTGCTATGTGGGGCTAGAAGGATTCCAACACCTCCTCCCTTACATCCACTGGATCTGGGGGAGTGAGGCCAGAGAATACCACCATGGGCTAGGGCAGCAGAAGTTGCAGTGTCATATTTGTGGAGCCAGGTTTCGGTAATGGCGAGTAGGTTAAATGAGTTGGCGATAAAGAGGTCATGGAGAGAGGTGAGTTAGTTTCAGACAGAGCAGGAGTTCCAAAGGGCACAAGAGAAAGGGAGTCTGGACTTGGGAAGAATAGAAATGAGAACTAAATTGTGTTGATTGCAGCTGCTGCCAGAGGGTACAGGGGACAGTTAAATGATGGAGGCCCAAGGTTTGGGGGTAAATCTCCAGAGGTCAGAAGAAGCAGGAGGGTGAGGGAGGTAATATGGGAGTGGGATTTATATGAAGGGACGTGTCTCAGGGTCTTGGAGATTTTTAGTGTGTATGGATTTAGAATTAGCAGGAGTTGGTGGGTGCAGCAATAAGGTGAGGACAGGTGTGATGGTGATATATATATGCTGTGGAGGGGAGAAGAGGGGTGAAGGATAGATAGTTTTAGGATAGAGGACAGAGCTGCCAAAAGGAGTAGTAGAGAGTGCATGTTACAAGGAGAAAGAGCTGAAGGGGTAAACAAGGTCACCTGATGTCTGTGTGGTGTTTTTCAAAGTTTTTTTCTTGTGTCCTTTTGCTTTGTGCATTCGCTGAAGTACAGAGTCTGAAGTGCTCCCACTTATAGGAATAACCCCACTTTAAGAAAGAGCCCCACTTGCAAATGTGTGCCCCCTGCAAATGCTTCCCCCAAAAGAAGCTTATATTTATACTGATAGGGGTGGGGTGTGGGCAGGTTTCAATTAGAAATCAGTGGGTAATAAAGCCTGGCTGGTTAACCGGGCAAAATTCTTACTTCAGAAACAGACTGGCAAGGGGGCATATTGGTATTGTTGTAGGGTGACATTAGTATTGTTTAGGAACAACATTTTGAAGGTGCTATATAGCTCTTGTGAGGCTTAAGATAGCTGGTATGGCCCTACAAATGTATTAAAAGCCATTAGTTGATACAGCCAACCAGATCCTACCCAAAACTAAAATTTCATACTGTTCCAATATTCTGCTTGCCAAGGCTCTTTATTTACAACCTGGCATTCTTTACTAGATAGCTAAAGGCTATAAATGCTGCTACTATACTAAAATGTAAACCTACAAAAATGCAAGCTGCTCTTTTCATTCCTTTTTGTATCACACATGGAGTAATACAACAAAATCCTATAAGCCCCGTTCACATTGGGTGATTTGGCATGCGTTTTGATATGTCAGATTGCATGCCAAATCGGCAGCTATTTCCGACAATGTCACCATCCAAATCGGTGTGGGACCGCACTGATTCCCAAAAGTAGTTCCTGTACTACTTTTGGCGACTTCTGGGGGGCGATTTGAATAGACATCTGTGCATGAACCCGCACATATGTCTGTCAAATCACTCCTGAAGTCAGACTGCATTTCGGCTTGAAATCATCTGAGTTAAGCTGAATCAGTGTGAACCTGGGCTAAATGTCTCTGCAGCTAACTACCACAGGTGCGATACTTTACTGAGCTACATGAGCGAGAAACAGTGAAAGCAGATCACTACTGTGGGCCTGCAGGCTGTCAGAATTGAAACTTGTATGTTGTATGTATTTTTTATTAAGGCGGGGGGCTGTTCTATTCATTCTCAATTTATTTAAAATTTTTGCTCCACCCTTAATGTAAAAGGTAAACTGAATGGACTTTCAGACTTTAGAACATTTGCAATACATAATACATAAATAAACTATGACATTGATCTCTCTCTTTGAGTATCCAAGACATATAAAAACAAGGGTTGATTCATTAATATCATTTTTGGATGCTTGGACCCCTTAAAGCTTACTTTAAGCTAGGTACACACGGGCCAAAAATCTGCTGAAAACGATCAGTTCAACAGTTACCGCACAACTTGTGGACAGCTCTTCCTCCAACAGAAGCCTATCTCATGACCAGCCTATGTCGAATGAGCATGCTGAAAAATCAGCAGCCAATCAGCATCTGATCAGAACTTGGCTGCAAGTGCTGACCGGTGTGTGTTCTGGTGAGGGTCTGTCTCCCTGTCAGAACACAATAGCACAGTGAGGGGGGGGGGGGGGGGTGTTGTACTAACAATGCATAGTTAGTACAGCGACTTCCTCATTTTATTTTTCATTCAGCCCTCTGGGTTATATTAAATAAACCTTCCTGTGTGTAGCAAGTGTAGCGCTGGCTCCTGACGAGTAGGCGCTATGGTTTTTGAAAAGTTAATTTGGACTATTTCTCCAAATTTCTGGTTTCAGTACCAGTCCAGCTGGGTTGCCCTGGATTCTCCTTGACCGCAGGTGTCACTGTCACCGCTGGCAAGAGTAGAAATGCAGTCTAGTTGGGTGCATTGAACGCCAGTTATCTCTCTGAACCAGCCCAATGGGAGGGTTTTCCTGCTGTGCATTCTGGGGGGTGCTATTTAAGGTACCGATGCCACATTGGCGCGGAAATTTTTTTCTGTCTGTTTGGTTCTGGTGGTCCTCCTGACCCAGCCCCATGGCCCTCCTGGCCTAGGGTGCGGAACTATGCATCCTGAGTCTCGGGCCGGCTGGCCTGAGGCAACTCAACTGCAGGGACAGGTCCGAGCAAATTTTGGGGCCTACTGATCCAAGGGTGGTCCGGTGCCGCCTCATCTGAAAGGAGAGGCCCAGCAACTGAAGAACCCCAGGGGAGGACTCTTTCAGGAGAAGACCTGCGCAAGGCTGGTTTCTCTGAAGGATCCTGGAGGCTTAGTTGAAGGACGCAACCTGAATCAACAATCATATGGTATCGCCAGATCGGCTGAGAGAAACTGGTACCGTATGTCAGTTCTTTAAATTTATCTACATCCCTCAGTAATGCTCAAGTGTACCTCACAAGTCTGTGGCAGAGACTTTGTCGAGCACCCAACTGGCTGCTAGGCCTAGTGAGAGAGGTCTATCGGGGGGTTGTTAAATCCAGTTGTGAAACAGTTTTTATTCTCTGGATTTTCTCTAAGGACTTCCATCTTGCAATCTAAGTGCCTGAACTTACTCCTAACCCTCTACCCTTTATTGAGAGAATTTGTTTTGTTCTAAATAAATAACCCAAAAGAGGATTCAGTGTCAGTTTCCACATTATTTGGGCCATCTACCACGGGAACCCCAAGACGGAGAAGCAAACAAGTGAGGTAACGGTGAGCCCAAATAAAACCAGCAGCTCCTTCAGGGGTCAGTGCTACATGTGGGGGCTCGTCTGGGATTTGCCGTTACCTCACGCAACTAAAGAGAACTGTTTGTGTGGAATTTATATGATAAAGGGTTGTTTTTTTTTGGACTGCACCATTTTTACAAGGAGTGATTGCGGGCCACTGCCTGACGTGTAAACTGTGGGCGGAGTTGAGAAAAGCCCACAAGTTGCGTGACCGGAAGAACCAGTGGGAGGAGTCTTGCCTGTTCTTTTCCTGCACGAGGCACCGTGGGAGTATGCCGAAGGAGAAAGAAGGAAAAGTCTGATTTATTTTCTTTGCTAAAAAGAAAAAAATACCAGGAACACCCTCCATCATGGGGCCCAGGATGCCCTCAGTGGGAAACGCCACAAGTGTGAGACTGCCTGGGACTTTGCTTACAGATACAGGAATTCGCCTGAGACCACAGGGGCGTTTTGTACTGTATACAACGGGAGATGTCGAGGCCCTTGGAATTCTTTGCAACAAGTGCGAGGGACTGGTCGCAAGTCTCCGGCCATTTGTCCGATGTCTGCAATGCCGGAGAATGCTTATTTACAGTGGAGCAACCCATAATGCCGCCTTGTGCATATCATATGGACTGGGCCACGGGAATCCCCACCGAGGAGTTTGCTGTATATGCTCCTGTGGCGAGGCCTGCATCTTGTATGCCGACCACTACAACCAGTATCCCGGAGGGAGATGCTGTTACTACCATCACCGGAGGAGCCACTCCGGACATCATGGACACTGCTTCATCCACCATTACTACAATCCCTACACCTGCTCAGAAAAAAGTAGGGTACGTGAAAGCCCCCTGCGGCCACGGTAGAGGCCTATCTCAGAACTCGCCTGGATCAGATCGGGGGAAAGTGATCTCTCCCAGGGAATCCGCTGCAGATATGGGTGAGAACTCTCGAGAAATTGTAATGAGTGGGACTGTGTATAAATATTTGCTAGCAGAGGAGTTGCGGGACTCAGAAATAGATTCCCTGTCTGACTTACCAGGGGATGATGAGCTGTTCGAGACTATGTACCAAGAAATGTTATGGGCCAATACAGATGATGTGGCCGCAACATGCAATGTATCCGGCTGGTTAGCCTTGAATTCGGGGAGTGTATCGCCTCGTGTGGGAACCCCTACAACCATTAACGAGACTTTACCCAAAAATGTCAGTTTGTCCGAACCTAAGGGATTGCCTTTTACCATGGTACGGAAATCACCTAACTCTTGTGTGCCTCCTGAGGATGGAAGTGCCCGAGCTCTGCCTAGGCTCGCACGATCCCGGCGGCTGCTGAACAAGTGGGTGGCTACAGAGTATGGTTTGGAATTTCCCTATGTTCCGAGGGAAATCATGCAGGAGATCGAGAGCATTGGTATGCCAGTGATGTGTGGGACTATCTGAAAGTACCAAAGCCCTTTAGGAAACAAGGAAGTTCCCCCAGTATGTATGAACGCTTCACCGGGTGTCTTTAGCACTGGAGCTTTGGGAGACATATATACTCTGACAAAGTTGTAATTTGCCGGCCGGGATAAGACAATGTAATATACTTTATTACCACTGTGGATGCCAAGGGGAAAACCTTAACTTTGTCAGAACCTCACTTTTATTGGTAAAGTAATTGCTTCTTCCCCTGCTTGGAAAACGTTTTTCTTCTGCAAAAAGCACAAGGACTGTGGGGCTAGTTAGGTTTATCAGAGGAAAGCTCCGTGTCAAGGTCATTTACCGGCCACAGCACTTGTATGAAGGACTTGCATTTTGTTGCTCTTGCCACTAGATGGTGGGAGTTTGCACAAACAGTTGGACAATTGCATGCAGAGACGTAGGTCAAAAACACTGGAGAGAGAGTCTAATTTTTCTGTTGGGAATGGGACTTTGCCTCCTATAACTGTACACTTATGCTGTGTACACACGATCGGACTTTGCAGTGGAGGTCCGCCGGACTTTCTGAACGAGCGGACCTGCACACACATGCCCACACACGACCGGACCTACTTCGGCGGACAATCCGCCGGACATTTGAAATGAAAAACGAGAACCCACCGCTCCAGGTCAGTCCACCAAAAGATGGCTCATTCCCCAGGCAAATAGGGGTCCCAGGTGCAGGCTGATTGCACAAACCAAGTAGATGAAGGATGAACAAAACTCTGGACAGCCGCACTCCGGATCAGATGAAAAGTAAAAAATGCCTTTATTTCTTCAAAATGAAAAACCTCACATCACACACATAACAGCAGCAAGAGGGAAAAAGTATAAACCAAATATTCTGACGTGTTTCACGCTAAAGCTAGCGCTTACTCATAGCTGATTTTTGTTCTAAATGAGAAACAAATATATACCATACAAGTGTCGAACATGTGATCATAAAATCAAGAGTGAAAAGCAGTGACAGCTGATGAACCATCATCATGAAATCTCCACACATGTGACTCTTACACTCAATCACTGAGTGGTTAGGAGTGAATAAAAGTGAAAGGGAGGAGGGGGGGGGGGGGGAGGAAAGAAGGAAAGAAGCCCCCTAAATCCAGATCAAATGTATGAAAAAATGTGTATATGGGTAGTGGATAAGTGTATAAATAAGATTGATCTTAATAGGTGAGAATGATAATAAATGAGGAGTATCATAAATATATGTGAAAAGTATAAGTTATTCGTTATGGAAAAAAACAGTATTAATAAAAAAATGTGTATGGATCTAGAACCAAAATACAGGATGAAAAACATATAAATATATGTGTAAGTGTTTTAAAGTGCTTATAGAGACTTGTATAGAGGGTGATGCCAAACCGGTGATGTGGAGTAAAGCTAAATTCCACAGTGCCACTCATTGGGTGATATTAACCACTTCAGCCCCGGACCAATTAACAGCCTAAGGACCAGAGGTCTTTTTACAATTTCGCACTGCACTGCTTTAACTGGTAATTGCGCGGTCATGCAATGTTGTACCCAAACGAAATTTGCGTCCTTTTCTTCCCACAAATAGAACTTTCTTTTGGTGGTTTTTGATTGCCTCTGCGATTTTTATTTTTTGCGATATAAATGGAAAAAGACCGAAAACTTTGAGAAAAAAATATATTTTCTACTTTTTGTTATAAGAAAAATCGAATAAACTAAATTTTAGTCATACATTTAGGGCAAAATGTATTCAGCCACATGTCTTTAGTAAAAAAAAATGTCAATAAGCGTATATTTTTTGGTTTGCGCAAAAGTTATAGCGTCTACAAACTAGAGTACATTTTCTGGAACTTACACAGCTTTTAATTTATGACTGCCTATCTCATTTCTTGAGGTGCTAAAATGGCAGGGCAGTACAAACCCCCCCCCCCAAATGACCCCATTTTGGAAAGTAGACACCCCAAGGAAATTTCTGAGAGGCATGTTGAGCCCATTGAATATTTTTTTTTTGTCCCAAGTGATTGAATAATGACACACAAAAAAAAGTTTACAAAAAGTTGTCACTAAATGATATATTGCTCACATATGCCATAGTTCTATGTGGAATTGCACCCCAAAATATATTCTGCTGCTTCTCCTGAGTACGGGCATATGTGGGACTTTTTGGGAGTCTAGCCGCGTACGGCACCCCGAAAACCAATCACTGCCTTCAGGGTTTCTAAGGGTGCAAATTTTTGATTTCACTCCTCACTACCTATCACAGTTTCGAAGGCCATAAAATGCCAAAATAACACAACCCCCCCCCCCCAAATGACCCCATTTTGGAAAGTAGACACCCCAAGCTATTTACTGAGAGGCATGTTGAGTCCATGAAATATTTTATATTTTGCCACAAGTTGCAGGAATATTACAATTTTTTTTTTTTTGCACAAAGTTGTCACTAAATGATATATTGCTCACACATGCTATGGGCATAAGTCAAATTACACCCCAAAATAAATTCTGCTGCTTCTCCCGAGTATGGGGATACCACATATGGGGGACTTTTTGGGAGCCTAGCCACGTACTGGACCCCGAAAACCAAGCACTGCCTTCTGGATTTAAATATAAAACGCTACCAAAAAAAAACTGTTAGCGATCGCAGGGATCAGGCCTGACTCTGCGACCACTGTAGTTATGTGTTTAGTGTTTTGTAAGTGACAGTGATCGATCGATACTGCACTTGGGTGGGCTGGGCGGAGGGGCAAAATGCAGGTGCTAGCAGGTATCTGGGCTGATCCCGCTAACAATGCGTTTTTTTGGAACCCTAAACTGCTGGGGACGCTAGTATAGATCTGATCAGATCAGATATTGATCTGTTCAGATTCTATACCACTACGGGAGGTTTATGCTTTGCACGTGGGTGTTAGCGGTACTGGCACTAACCTAGCGCTGCCTGGGGCGATGCAGACCCTGACCCTAAAACCTAATTTATATCACCCGCTGGGTGATCAGGGGGTTAAACCTTTATTGGGTAATAAATGGTGGGTGCCCTGATGCTATAAAAAGCAAACTAACTAACCAGAGCCACCTGTAACACTTATACGGTGATCACTGGTGAAAGGGTTAACTAGGAGCAATCAGGGGGTGCAAATTTTTATTAGGTAGTATATGGGGGTCCCTGGCGCTATATAAAAACCTGACGGGGAACCTAAATAACTAACTGGCTAACCAGCGTCACCAGTGACACTAATGAAGCGATCAAAAAAATGATCGCTTAGTGACACTGGCAAAAGGGGGTGAAAGGGTTAACTAGGGGCAATCAGGGGGTTAAAACCATTATTGGGTAGTATATGGGGGTACCTAGCGCTATAAAAACCTGGCGGTGAACCTAAAAAAATAACTAGCTACCTAGCGACACTAGTGACACTAATGCAGCGATCAGAAAAATGATCGCTTAGTGACACTGGCAAAAGGGGGTGAAAGGGTTAACTCTAAGGGCAATCAGGGGGTTAAATCTTTATTGGGGGGTGGTAGGGGGCTACCCTGGACCTAACACTAACTGCCCTGACAGTTTTTACTTTTACAAATGACACTGAATGCAGTGATAAGTAAATAAATGATCACTGCAATCAGTGACACTGTGACTGGGGGGGGAGGGGGGGCGGGGGGCGATCGGGGGGGGTTGTGTGCCTATGTGTTATTTAGTGTCAGTGTAGTGTTTGGTGCAGACTTACTGTGTCCTCTCCTCGTAGTCCGGTCAATAAGACTGCCCCGAGGAGAATGACATCACTTCCTCCCTGCCTGTGTATACAATACACAGTGGGAGGAAGCTTCTCATTCGCCAGGAGCGATCGAGAGGGGATGGCCAGAAACCAACGGCCATCCCCTCATCCCGGATCGCTCCTGAAGCGAACCGGACCACCGCATCCAGCGGGAGGGGGTCCGATCGGACCCCCCACCCGCTGGAAGGCAAGCACGTACATGTACGTGCTTGTGCCTGTACATGCCATTGTAATGACGTACAATGGCATGCCGCGGTCCTTAAGTGGTTAATGTAAACTACCGAATGATAATACTTGATGTAAAGATCGGTTGAAAGGCATAAGAGCAGCAACATTATCTAAATAACGAGTTGTGTGCATATCGGGAGATTCCAAGACTCTGGACAAACCGTAGTTGACAATCACTAACCAAAGCACACATACACGAACCAATCTTGAACAATTGTCGGTAATAAACATAATTGAACATAAACATACAAATAATTCATCATAATATGGTTACAAATATATCCAAAAATAAATGAATAATGAACAACTCCTTGTAGTGCATA
Source organism: Lithobates pipiens (assembly GCF_037356315.1). Classification (NCBI taxonomy): domain Eukaryota; kingdom Metazoa; phylum Chordata; class Amphibia; order Anura; family Ranidae; genus Lithobates; species Lithobates pipiens. Next base: position 71,193,398 of record NW_027507903.1, read on the forward strand.
AAATAAGAAGAGCCATTATACACTTCCCAAGTTAAAAAAATTACACATTAAATATATAAAATCATAGGTTGTTCAAAGCAGACCAAGATCAGGTCACATTGTATTCGGCTGTGATCTTTGACCACCATTAGAAGATGCAAATGCCTCATATAACGATGTCAATGATGGATAGTTCAGTGTTGAGGCTATATGCATACGTCTATGTGTGATCAAATGGACGCAAAAAATATTGTGTCCATGTCAAACGAGACATCGGTGTTCCCTGAGTAAAACCACAGTAAACAATGTAAGTAAGTAGAAAAAAATAGAACAGCCGGACATAAGAAGAAAAAGGTAGGAAAAAGGGGAAAGATGGGGGAGAAAAAGAGAAAGAGTAGAGGGGTAAAGAAGAAAGAAAAGAAAAAAAGACTCAGAACCCTTACAGATGATAGAGTGGGCACTGTTGCCAAAATTGGAATGTATATGTAATGAAATTGGGAATAGGGACGGCTAACTAGACAAACCTTGTATTATCACTGACAGACACATCTCTCCCGTCTCAATCCCCACTAGCATGTAAAACCCCTCAAGGTGAATATTTATAAGTAAATATAATCTAAAAGAAGGGGGGAAAAAGAGAGAAGAGGATTGAGACAGGAAAAATGTGTCTCTAAAACATTCAGTGTAAACCCATAAACATGTATATATACTGTCCCTCATCATTATATATGAAGAGATGACATTGATTGATGTGAGTATGTGAGTCCAAAAGCATACATAGATCTCAATGATGGTATAGTGTAGGGGTGATTGTAAGCACGTATGTGTTAAGACACCATATGTAAATTGTGATATGTGCTTGCAGTGCATATGGACTCGCATACACCTAGGGTAGACATGTGGGCTACAAGTGTAAGACAAATATAGAAAAGGTACTCCCTCTTGTTAGTGCAGCCATCTAAAATCAAGTCCGTTATAGATGGGAACATGAATCTCATACACCTGCATGGGTTTCATGCACGGTGAGAGTATGTGTCCCAAAAATCTGTAGGGATACCCTAGAGTGTGCGGCAAGTTGAATACTAGTCATAATAATATGAAATGTCCCATTCAAAGTTTAATCCTGTCAGAATCCTGGTTTGTAAAAAGAATATCCAAAATACCTCACGTTTGCAGAGCATGCGAAAACTGTTGCCACCTCGTCTGGGGGTGACAATTTTCTCGATGCCCTGTATAAACAGACCTGAAACATCCTTATGGTGTATGGCATTCCAATGTTTGGCCACATTGGTAGACCTGTTTTTTTCAATGTCGTATAAATGATCGTATAAACGATCCTTAAGTCTGTGTGTGGTGCGTCCCACATATTGAACATGACAGGAATCACAGGTAATGACATAAACCAAAAACTTTGTATTGCAGTTAATAAAAGATGTAATGTCAGCAGTTTTGTTGTTGGTGCAAGATGTGACCTGTGTACCTCTCATGATGTGGCCACAATAAGCACAACCAGTTCCACCACATTTGAAGTTGCCCTTAAAATTAAGCCAATGTTGGCCTGGTTGTTTCGTTGTAAAAAGACTGGGGGACAAAATGTTTCCTAATGTGGGTGCTCTACGGGATACTGTTTTAATGCCCCCGGAGAGGATCTGATTGTATGCAGGGTCCTTAAATAAGATAGGAACATATATTGTCACTATTTTTCTTATGTCAGTAAATTCTGAGCTATAAGATGTAGAAAAAACTGGAGTATTGTTCTCAGTAAAAGAAGATTTGTGTTTGTTTTTAACGTGTCTATTCTGCAATAATGTGTCCCTTGACATGGACTTTTGAAATGAACGGACTTGCCCACACACGGAGTAAAGTCCGTTCATTTTGAACATGGCTCCAGGTAGCCGGGACTAGCGAAGGAAGTCAATGTCGCCGCCTCCATCGGGTCAGTGCTACACAAGCTTCAGGCAAACATTTAATTTCATATATGAAAGTTTTTTACCTGTCAAACAATTTACATTTCCTTCCATCTTGAGTAGAGCTATTTCTTGTTTAGAAATTTACAAAGTCCTACTACACAGCCTAGGTCAGTGGCCTGAATTCTCTCTACTGCAGTTACGTAATAGAGTTAGGTTACCTACTCACCCCCAACATTTGATTGGACAGTGAAGAACAAGCAGCAGCCACCCTCTGCTCACTTTCTTCTCACCATTTCTCAGTATGTTTACTGTCAGCAAAAGTGCAAAAAGCAGATACCAAGTCAAATTTAGCAGCTAACACAAGCAGTGTTTAAAAATACATCTAATTACGTTTTAATCAGTACAAAACTGCATTAATTTATATATTTTTTATATTCACCTGCTGTTCAGTTTTAAGAATAATACTTGCTTGTCAAAACAATTCTGAAGCAAGAGCCATCATTTATTAATTAAACTTGTTTTTTTGGCTGCATAGATGCTTGCTAAAATTAAAACCAGGGCATACCTATCTATATATACAATCATTGCATGTGTGCTTCCAAGCAAAAACAATGTTATATATGTTCATGCACTTTGCAATGCAAACATGTGGTATTGTTGTTTATACATTGTAAATTATAGAATAGTCTCTTGTATAAATAATGCAATGGTAGCCTGTATTACTGTGACTTATGTGAAAAATAGTGAATAGTGCATAATTCAAAATTACATGATAAAATAAGGAAAATATCAACACTGAAAGTTTATATGGTATGTATTTTACCGACTCAACTTAGTAGGTTGGGGTTCCCAAAGCCAAATAGAATATGCAAAGAAAAGCAAACCAAGCAGGTTTGTAAAGGGGCTTCAATATGGAACTCACAGCAGCATAGATACAAAGTTTATTAATAGAAAAGAGACACAATTCCAATAATGTATGGCTATTAGCCACAATAACAGTAAAACCTTCACCAATATTAAAAAATCATGACAACGTTGTCACAATAAAAGTGAAAAACATTAGACATGTGCATTCGTTTTCATCTCAATGCATTTTTGTTCCGAATGCCGGGTATTTTCGCAGAATCTGAAAACCGAAAGATCCGTCATAAACAAATGCAAATGCTTTATTTTTTTCGTTTTCGTTGCAACAGTTCGATATAGATAGGAGATTCGGCACTGACAATAGCGATCTGTGTCCATCGAACCTGTGGACAAATGTGTCTAATCTTAGCGCTATTAGTCTAAGATTATTCTACATAGAGAGAAAAGATTTGACATTATAGAGACAATAGAAAAAAAAGGTTGAATGTGCCTAACCTATTAGTCCAAGATTATTTGACTAAGAGAGAAAAGATTTGACATGAAGATTCGGCGAAGCAGTTGCCGCGAGCAGACATTTATGGTCAAATGCTCTGCCCATAGGCTATAGAAGAATTCTAATGTTGGTTGACTAGTAATAATAATTAATAAATAGAATTATTACTAGTGTCATACAACATTTAACAAGGAAATGTATGATTGCGGCGTCGTACAGTTTAGCTGCTCCGTCGAATCTTCTTAGGACATTCGACAGACACCATGGGGCTGATTTACTAAGATGAATGTGCTGCGCTGGTTCATACCTTAATTTGTGAGCCAGATAAATTATTAAGTAAGCTTATAAACCGGCGCACGTAATGGGAGGCTCCCGCTGTGTGATGCTTTTCTTCTGACACTTATATAACGGAAGCGTGTGTCGGAGGCCACCTGGTGACCCCGCCCTCCATTATATAAGAACTGTCAGAAGAAGAGAAGCATCACACAGCGGGAGCGGCCCTAGAATGATGCGAGGAAGAAGAGACGCCATGGAGGAAGATGCTGGATGAGAACACCAGAGCAAGAAGCAGAGGATCAGAGGAAGAAGAAGATGGAGGAAGAAACCGAAGGATGAAGGAAAGAAGAAGGAAGAAGACTATAATAAAGGAATTGTCAAAAACAGTCTCTTGTCATTTTTAACATGTTTGTCACTTTTTTGGTGAAATGGTAGAGGTAAGTACCCCCTTACCATTTCACACGGGGGGGCCAGATCTGGGGGTCCTCTTGCTAAATTCAGATTCCGATAAGACCCCCACAACCACCAGCCAGGGTTGTGGGGATGAGGCCCTTGTCCTCATCAACATGGGGACAAGGTGGTTTGGGAGGGACCACAAAACACCCTCCCAATGTTGAGGGGATGTGGCCTGGTACGGTTCAGGAGGGGGGACGCCCTCTCACTCCCCCTCTTTTTCTGCGGCCTGCCAGGTTGCGTGCTCGGATAAGAGCCTGGTATGGATTTTGAGGGGGACCCCCACACCATGTTATTTGGCGCAGGGTTCCCCTTAATATCCATACCAGACCAGAAGGGCCTGGTATGGAATTTCGGGGGACCCCACACATTTTTTTTCTTATTTTTTTTTTTTTAATGCTAACATGACCTGTGTGCAAATAGCCTTAAAAAAACATAGAAGTG